>NC_056741.1:1994108594-1994176094 GCF_019279795.1 Protopterus annectens
TCTACACAAAGGAGTTCCTTAAGGCTCTGCTCTTGCATCCCTGCTCGATATATATATATATATATATATATATATATATATATATATATATATATATATATATATATATATATATATATATATATATATATATCAAGAAGCTTCCACTAGACCTTCCTCGCCTTCCTCTTGTTTAGTATAATGATTACATGGTCCTCTTCTGCTCTAAGCACTTATTAGAAAATAAACTACAGTCTGATTCCCTCTGCCTCACAGAATAAATGCACAAGAAAAATGTCATTCTTACATCAAAACAAAAAAAAAAAAAAAAAAAAACAGTGTTCTTCAGCACTCATCAGAAGCTCAGCAGACCCCCTAATACTATAATTATCTATGACCACAACAACTCTACCTTGGTCTCTGGTTAGACCCCTCATTTAACTTAGCCGTTCATTCTGTTTTGGGCATAAAAAATTCCTTTTTCTGTCATACCTAATGAGAGCTTCAGTAGAGAAAGGAATACTACCTCTTCAGCTCAAAAGTCTGCCTCCTTGTTGTATATCTGCTAAAAACTCTACTAACATTCAAACACTAGAAAACACAATTTGTTAATTTATCACTCATTCCCCTGCAAAGATCAAACTGGCTTTATACAGGTCCTTTAACACAAATACCACTTTCTAAAATTCATGCTTGATCAAGTGTTCTAAATTCTGTGTCTCAAACTATGGGGGTCCTTCCCACCCAAACATAAACACACTTTATCTTACTGTAAGTTCTGTGAACTATAAAATCTGAAATACTTAATCTAATTAATGTTCTTGCCACCCAAAAGGCCACATATCCTAAATCAACTAATATCTCTCCTCTACCCACTGCTCTACTAATTTTCATTCTCTCACCTCAGACTTCAATATACCAAGCATATATATATATATATATATATATATATATATATATATATATATATATATATATATATATTGCTCCATTGTACTAAATGTGAAGCAAAATTTGTGCTTAAATGTATATTAATATATGTAACTGTCTCCTCTCATCCTCTCACTTTACTGGTTTATGTATTTTCATGTTTTTAACATTGCATATCACTGTCACTTCATGTTTTTATTATTTGATATACTAATATATGAGTGGTGAAATTATTGACCCTGTGCTGTGACTGAAATTGTTCAGAAATAATTAGTGCTTATATTCTAGTGGAAATTTGGAAGCTAGGAGGGATGAATGTGAGAAAGATCTGGAAGGTTTTGTTTAAGAGTATTTTAAAGCAGGGGCAGCACCAGCATCCTGGTGAAAAGTTGTGGTGGCTGTGGTGCCTAGGGATGGTGGTCACCCATCAGATTTGGCTTCATGTGGGGCCATTTCAGTTTTAGACAGTGAACATAAAGTGTTTATGTCTGTGATGGCTCGTGGAGTATCTAGGGTGTTGCCAGGGCTGGTGGATGTGGATCAGTGTGGTTTTGTGGCTGGGAAGCAAATATTTGATAACATTGCTGGAAGTTTGATGATCCAGAGGAAGGCAGAGTGTGGGACAATACTGCTGTTGTTGGTGGGTCTTGATGCAGACAGGGAATTTAACAGATTAGACAGGGATTGTATGAATGGGCCAATGTAAGAATTTACATTCCCTGATACAATGGTGAAGTTGATTGCGGTGTATGTGGGGGATCAGTGGCAGAGATCAAAGTGGGAAGGTTCCTCTCTGATAAGTTGTATCTGAGCAGGGGAGCTAGGTGTGGGTGCCCTCTTTCTCCTTTGTTACTTGTGTTATATTTAGAGCATTTGGCAGGGAAAGTGAGAGGCTCAGAAATTCAGGGATGTAAGTGGTGTGGTGGTTAGGAAAAGTTGTCTTTGTTTGGGGATGATATTACCTTGTACCTGATGAAACTAGAAAAATATATCTTAGTGTTATGGAACACTTTGAGATGGTTCCATGTTTTTTTGGGATGTGAAATTAATAAAGGTAGGACAAAGTCTATGGCTGTGGGCTGTATGCCCATGCATGAATTACTTCAGCCACTCCCATATTTATGGGGACATTATAGGGTGAAATATTTGGGAGTATGGGTTAAAGGGGATTCTATTGTGGTGACTGAGGATATGTGGGAAGAGACTAAATGAAGGATAATACAAAAACTGAGAAACTGGAGGATCTTGCCTGTGGATACAGATAGCAAGATACAGGTGGTAAGAATGTGTTGGTCCCTTTGGTTTTGTACATGGATCTGGCATGATATTATCAACCAGAGGAGAAGTTACAGATAGTAATTAATGAGCTGAATAATTTTTTTTTCTGTGAGTGGCAGAGAGCAGGAGTCAAATGGGATACATTGATCCTTTCAATAGAACAAGATGGTTTGAGACTGCCTGATTTGAAGAGATATTTTAGAGCTACACAGCTAGGGCTCTTATATATATAACACAAGAAGAAAGTTTCAGTTCAAGGTGGAAAGGGATGATGATGAACCAAGGGGCATTCAAGAAATAAGGAGAGAGTGAGATTAAGAGCAGTCATACATAATGTTGTATTCATACAGTAGCAGAAAGTATACTAAGAACTAAGCCAACACAGGAATGCAGACTGGAGATTTTACTGATAGGGATGATTGTAATTAGGGATGCTGACTGGGTTAGAATTTACTGGAAGAAACTGGCAAAGAAACCAAGGTACTGGGAACAAATAATTAGAGAGGGAAAGGTAATAAAATGGGTAGAGGCCAAGAAGACATTTGGACTGTGGGCTAGAAATTGCCTTCCCTATCAGGGACTGATAAGAATATAGACAAAGAGAAAGGGATAGGGGAAACCTACATGAAGGACATGTACTGGTTGAGTTTTTAGTAGAATCTAGAACAGAAGATACTTTAAAAAAGGGATAATTAGTAGGGCATATAAAATATTGCATGATAACTGTAGGAGTCAATCAGAGGAGGCCAGAAAAGTTTAGGAAGAGAGATTAGATAAGCAATTCACAAAGAAACAATGGGATGACATATGTATGGCTCCCAAATAGGCAACAAAGTGAAGAGAAGGTTTAGGAATTTTTGTTTGGAAGTGTTTGCATAAGCACTTTTATACCTCAAGTGGACTCCAAAGAATTTTTCCTGAGGTAGATGACAAGTGTTGGAGGTGTGTTGGGGAAGAAAGATGTACCTGGGAGCACATGTTTTCAGAATGTAATAAGTTGGCAGGCTTAAAAATTTCCTACAGAGTACTATCTCAGGAATACTGGGTGAGTAATTAAGGAAATTATTTTTCTTGAGTTGGAATACAGGCTCTGAATTCCCTAGACATAGTAAAGCATTGTTAAGTTTAATTCTGGTGGCTGCCAAAAAAAACATTCACTAGAAAATTGAAATTACAGTTTAAACCAACCATATTTGAAATAGTGAATATTGTAACACATATAAAAGGAAAGGAAGTGGGATCTTTAGAAAATAGTAGGAGAAAATTACATGGAGAAATGGAAATTGTTGGAACAATACATGGTGAAAAAATGTTTTGGAGCAGGAATGAGGTTTATGAAAAGGCAAGAATTGCACAATTTATGAAATGGATTGATTATATTGTATAAAAGAATATATGTGATGTATAATGTTTGCAAATGTTAATATGGTTTGTCTACTTTTATATAAATGTAAGTTTGACTATATGACAAGTGATAATTCAATAAAGGTGTTTTTTAAGAAATTGTAAGTGCTTCAATCTAGTTAACAAATTAAATAAATAAATAAAAGTATAAATAAATAAATACATATTCTACTTTTCTTCTATAGTGCAGTTATAATACTGTCTTGCATGTGAATTAGATCTGGCTGGTGTCTCATCTTTTGTTGAATGGTACCTTAACAGGATTGGTGAGACTGTTGCTATCCACTTTTTTGAAGAGAGATGGAGAGACTATTTGGCCAAGATCTATCATAAAGTAATGTTGACTGGCTCATTAAAGAGTGGTCAATAGCTGAGGTCTTTGTATCAGATTAACAGTCTGATGGCTGTACTGTAGTGTGAATACAGGTAAGGAACTGGAGAGGTACCTGTAACTTTCTTTGGAAATTGTGTGTGTGTGTGTGTGTGTGTGTGTGTGTGTGTGTGTGTGTGTGTGTGTGTGTGTGTGTGTTTGAGTGCAAAATAACAGCAGTTAGGTTGTCTTGGTTACTGTTACTATGTTGGCACTACATGGGAAGACAGTGATTATAAGCCTTTGCTGGAATTGATAGTGTACAGCTTATTTGGGTATGAAAGAAACTGCTCATAACCCAAGGCAGTACAAACTCATAGGGCCAGTCACTGTATTGTATAAATATCTGGATATCGCTGGTGTAGGTTTGAACTCCAAAACCTCTCCTATCCACTACAGTAGCATTTTGAATACACACTGTTAACAGAATACTGCTGTTCTCTGGAAGTAAGCCCTATTCTAAAATTCACAAACTGTACTATGATAGTAGCTGTGACATAAAGCAAGAGACAACAATTTAAAATGCCTATAGGGATCAGTATTTAACACTGTACTATTAGATAAAAAAGATGAGCAAACATTGTTAATATAAAGTTATTGTGACCTGACAAGTCCTCTTCTTAGATATCTGAGGGGTAGGTCTAGAATAGAACTGTGACATGCTGCATTCCACTTTATGCCAAAAGAGACATGATACACAACATTTTAAAATAGTTCCATAAAGCAATATTTGGTATTGTAGTACTTTTTCTGACTGGGACTGTGACATCCTTGTTTCCATTTTATTAGTTGGAGTACATACTGTTAACTTTGTAATAAATACTATTTTGACATGACCAAATTGTACTTTCTTAGTGGACCTGTGATGTGGGAGGATCCAGTTGGAGCTGCAAAATTTTCCATTGCACCTCAGCAAAGGGAAGGTAACATACACTATTAAAATGATAGTGAACATAGTCAAAATGATGCATTTCCCCAAATATACTGAATAGGTAGAGATAGCATTGCAGTTAAGTTTAGGGAAGTTTAATCAAAAAGCAGTGGTGGACTGTGTATGAGTGCATTTATTTATGTGTCATTCCATGTTTGTTTTTGTGTGTGTGTGTGTGTGTGTGTGTGTGTGTGTGTGTGTGTGTGTGTGTGTGTGTGTGTGTCTGAGTGTGAGTCTGCAAGGGTATGAATGGTATCAGATGACTGAATGTCTGAGAGAGTGTGTGGGAGAGTGACTGATGGGAGAGTCTATGGTGAAGTGATGCATGGGCTGCCACTGGTAATTATCACTGTAAAGTGCTGTTTAGTACTGGTGATATTATAGGAGGTTTACAAATATGTAAATTGTCATATAATGAGGGTTTTGTTTTGTGTAAATTATCATATAATGAGGTTTTCTTCATTTTTATTTTGTTTTATTTGCATTTGTTGACTGGATAGCTCATTTATTCAGAGCTTCCCTGTGCCTGGCGTGTACAGCTGTGACTACAAGACTTGGTTTGCTTCTAAAACATCTGGACCTACAAAGCTGTTATAAGTATTTTTTTTGCAATTGCTCTAAATGTCTCAGTATTACTTAATAATTTCTGTGCTGCATTTATTGATTTGGTTGAATTTGTCGCTGTTTTTCAGCCTGCACTTGTTAAAGAAACACCATCTGTTTGTTACTGTACTGCTCTTAGGTTGTTTTAACAGTATTCTACTAATCCCTAACCTCCTCTGGTACTGCAAAAGCTGTTCTGAGTTTTCCAAAGTTCTCCTGATTCTGCCACAATATTCTCTTACGTTGTGCACTTTTTTGTATATTTTGTTGAACATTTCTCAGGATTAGTGAACTTATTTTCAAGGATTCCTGATACTGCAGGAATTCTTTAAAGCATTTGTTACTGCACTTGAGATCAAAACCAGTTTGTTTTACATTAAGACAGTTGTTTGGCACTCTGATTGGAGCAGACGAATTCAACCCATCCAAGTGGCAAACTGCTGGTTTAAAGTTTATTGTGTTTTCTCTGATTGGCCTGAGGAATTAACTGTGCAAAAGTCTTTCATTCTGCTGGTATAAAAGCAAAAGTGGTTCCCCATGCCGTGTATATAAGGAAACCTCTCCTGTTTAAAATCCTCTATAGGAAATGCTCTCCATAGTCTCCCACTGTTCACAGCTGCTTGAAGAGCTGGCAGTTTGCACAGAGGGCAGTACCACTGCAGGTCATTTAACTAGAACTGCTCAACATTTGGTGGCTTTTGCCAGAGGTCTAGAGAGATTCTACTGAAATCCAAAACATCCACTGCTAAAGTCGAAAAAATAAGTACCTTATGAGTTTCATTTGCACTTTACTGACTGGATTTTATCATTTTGTTGTGTCATTTTGCTGTATTTTTCTGCACTTAAAAAAAGTTGTATTATTGCTTTAAGTAACTAGTACATAGCTTAAACTAGATTTAGATCTGCTGAATCTAGACTGAATTGTTACACTTGAGCACTGTTCCAGCCATCTTACATTAGGAGGATCCTGCGTGCACTCATGAGGCAGAAGTGCGTAGTCTGAGCCTCATTTTGAGTTGGAGATTACTGGAAGAAAGCTCATTGTGTGCTTTTTCATTAGTAGTTTAGCTTAAAAGCATTTATTTTTACCTGTATTTAAACCTTGATTTTGTGATTAGCTGTGCACTGCTTACTGGAGTTCAGTGATGGCCTGTGTAGATGCAAACCCCTTGAAAGACAATTTTCTTCCAGACATCTGTTAGTGAACCCTCCCAATCTTCCCTGCTGCACTGCAGGAAACTCAGTCATGCACTGAGAACAGTTGCCATAGTTTTCACCCCTAGCTTCAATAGATTAAGCCCTTTTTTAACCCTAGAGCAAAATCTGGTCAAACTAGCCAACTCACCAATATTAGTTATGGTAGGAACCTGCTATAATGGATGGTCATTTTCCAACCATTTTTCAGCCAATCTGATTGACAAGGGCATCCTGAGGCTATGTAGTAATTGCCTCTTGTATACTGACAGCCGCTTACTCCTAAACAAACAAATACAGCATGTGAGAGATGTAATTACACTATTAATTTGGAATAAGTTCTCTCATGTAATAACAAATAGGGCATCAAACAGTTTGCCAGCACGCACGCATCACATTTCACACAAAACAAGGTCAAAACATGTAAACCACATACATAGAGGTACTCAATAGAAGCCTGCCAACAGATTAGAGACCTCCTAAGTGCAAATCACTTGCACACACTGAAAAGCAAATATAATCCACTACACATAACAACACACACACCAGTATCTCAGCAAATAAGCCCATAAGGCAAAACACCTCAAAAACAAATGTACTGGTCATAGGTGACTCCATAGTGAGACAAACAGATGTCCCCCTCACTATGCTGGACAAAAAGAAGGTCATGGTCAGCTGCCTGTCAGGTGCCAGGATCTGTCAAATCATGCATGCGCTCAAGTCACTCAAAAACAATTACCACTATGACTCTGTCATAGTACACATTGGGATGAATGACTTGAGACTTACCTGTCTGGACTACATGAAAAGAGACAAGACTAAACTCTCAGATTGTGTGCCTCAGGCAGGTATGTCTCTAGCCCTAAGCAACATTGTACCTTCACCCAGGATAATGCCACAGTATTGACAAAAAGCAATTTGACTTCAACAATTGGCTTAGCTTCTGGTGTCACTCCAGGGGGATCCAGTATCTGTCAGCCTGGGAAGACATGGTTGACAGGCCACACTGCTTTGCCAGAAATGGTCTTCTCCTGTCCTCTGTAGGCTTTCAGATACTGGCAAAGGCAATTCCCTCCCCATAGTACCTTTTTTAGACAATGTCAAAACAACAAAATTTCTGATGTAAAAAAATCCACTCAAGACAAACTCAAGGTTATGCTGCTTAATGCTAGAAGCCTAAACAGAAAACTGCACTCCCTGGAAGCACTCCTCACTTTGGAAGATGCTGATGTCTGTGCAGTTACTGAGACATGGTTCAAGGCTGCAGAGAGCACAACAGCCATGCAAGGCTACAATGCCTTCCACACATTCACACCCCAAAATTTGTGTGAACGAACCAAAGGTAGAGGTGTATCCATCTTCATTAAAGTCAAATAAACCTCCAGACTGGTTAAACAGTATGACTGACTTGAGCTACTCCAGGTCTAACTAGCTATAGGTAAAGCATCCTACTACATAATTGCTAGCTACAGGTTCTCCTCTATGAACCAAGAGAAGCACACCACCTACCTGGACTTACTGGACTCACTCACTATACAGCCAAACACTTTGGTCATGGGAGATTTCAACTGTCCTTCCACTGATTGGGTGGTATACATGAGCACAAACATGCTCACCCTGAGGTTTCTGGACTTTGTCAAAACAAATGTCCTGGAACAGCTAGTCGGAACCCCCACAAGGAACTCAAATATCCTAGATTTAGTACTCACTAACATAGGGGGTTCAGTGTACTACCTCCTTTGTGGTACCTCCCCTTGTAAGGTCAGACCATAAATCTGTCTTGTTTGAAGTAACGATCAGACCTGACACCCCCACAGGAGCAAAAAAAAGTTAAAAATTTCTCCAAAGCAAACTACAGCCTACTAGGCGATGATATAAAAAGTTTCAAATCCCCTGCTAACACAGACAACAATGACTCCTATGCAGAGGAGTACACAAATGCCCTGTATAACCACCTAAACAACTGTATAGACTCAGCTGTACCTGACCGTATCAAAACCAGGTCTGCCCAAAAAAACAGACCACCCTGGTGGACCTCAAGTATAAATAGATTATATATTAAACGAAAGAAACTGATAACAAGAGGGAAGTTACTCAGCAGAAGAAGAACACCATCCACAGCTTGAACAAGAAAAATAAGATGTCTTGTAAAGTGTTCTAAAGCTGGTTATGAAGTTAAATTAGCATCCCTAGCTAAGGATAATCATAAGGCATTCTTTAGCTACATCCAAAATCTAACAGGGAATGCCCATCTATGAACCGAACATATAGTGGATGGTACCTCTCATACTGAACCTAAGGAGATTGCCAACCTGATAGCTGATAGATTTGGCATAAGCTTCACCCTCCCCCTGTTCCCACCAGTCATACCCAAAAGCACACCTGACACCAGTCCTTTAACTTGTATCTCCAAAGAGCAGGTCATGTCTACACTCTCTAAGGCCAAAAATATGGCCTCTATGGGACCAGATAACATCCCAGGCTACTAACTACATAATCTAAAACAAGACCTAGTGGAACCTCTTGGCATTTTCTTTAACCTCAACCTGAGCATTGGCTTTGTTCCAGCAGAGTGGAAAACAGCAACAGTAATACCCTTGCACAAAGGGGGGTCCAGAAAATGACCATGGAAACTATAGATCCATAAGCATAACCGGTCTTATCTGCAAGGTCATGGAAAGAATAATACTTGGGCCTTATCAAAAAGGACATAGGTGACCTTCA
Source organism: Protopterus annectens (assembly GCF_019279795.1). NCBI lineage: Eukaryota > Metazoa > Chordata > Ceratodontiformes > Protopteridae > Protopterus > Protopterus annectens. Next base: position 1,994,118,008 of record NC_056741.1, read on the forward strand.
AATTCTTGACCCGACCCAGTTTGGCTTCATTAAGGGTAAATAATGCTTACTGAAACTGGTGGGCTTCTTCAAGAATGTCACCAAAGCCCTGCATGAAGGCAAAACACTACATACTGCCTATCTTGACTTAGCTAAGGCTTTTGACACATTCCTCTACTCAGGTATCATTGAGAAACTCTCCCAGCAATAAAAGAAAATCATATGGAACAAAGAATCATTTGTTGTAAAATAAAGTCATAGTGGAGAACTGTAAAAAGAGGAAGAATCTAAGTATGGCATAGATTGACTACAAAAAAGCATTTGAAAGTATCCCACATTCATGGATAAAAGAGTACTTAAAAATGTATAAGATATACCCTATACTGATTGACTACACTGACCATGAAACAGTGGCAGACAACTTTGCAATTAAGCCATGATAAAGGAAAAAGTATTATTCCAAGGATAAAAATTCAAAGGGGGATATTCTAGGGTGACTCTCTGTCACCGCTGCCATTTTGCCTTGCCCTTAACCCATGCTGTCACCACTGCTATTCTGCCTTGCCCTTAACCCATTAAGCTGTCTACTTAATAGCTTAGACCATGGCTATAATTTGGCTCCTACAAAACAAGAAAGTGTAAAGACTTCTTACCTTCTCTTTGTCAAGGATTTAAAACTGTATAGCTCATCAGATGAGGAACTGAAAGCACAACTGCGAGTTGTCAAAACTTTTTCAGATGATATAAGAATGTCATTTAGTCTTGATAAATGTGCAAAAGCAACCTTTAAAGCAGGAAAACTGCAGCACCAAGAAAACATCAGTTTGGGACAAGAATGTGATATAAAAGAACTTGAGCAAGAGGGAATGTATAAATATGATTAAGGATCAACAATAAAACATGAACCAATGCAAATAAAACTTAGCAAGGAATACTTTAAAAGACTTAAATTAATCCTGAAAACAGCATTGACATCTAGGAACAAATTCCAAGCTATAAACCAATTTGCTCTTCCACTCCTAACTTGTAGTTTTGGAGTGAGTGACTGGCCCCAAAATGTGTTGGATAGATTAGATAAGAAAACAAGAAGGATGCTTCATGTTCACCAAATGATTTATAAAAATCAGTATATACCAAGATTATATGTTCCCCATTCTGAAGGAGGGATGGCCCTCCCTGAAACTGATTACATGTACAGATCTACAGATATGGGATTCCACACATATCTGCTGACTTCACAAGACCCAAATGTAGTGAAAGTTTTGAAACATGAGGAGAATAAATCTAAGATGACTTCCCTGCTAAGGCTAGCAGAAGCATATTGGTGTCAAGCAGGAATGGAAATCAAACCACAAGTAGATAAAAATCAGGCAGGAACTGAACGTGCCAAAAAACAAAAGAAAGAATATAAGGTGAAGGTGAGAAAGCAAGAAATGTGGAAAATGCATAAATATAGTTGCAAGTATAGAAAACTTCTGGAAGAACCTCATGTTGATCAGGAATGAATGCAGAAATTGTTAAGGAGAGGCGAATTCAAACCAAGAGATGAAAGATTAATATTGGCGGCACAAGATAGTGGGCTACGTACACATTGGTTTACAAAGTCCATTGAACATGTGGGAGAAACAGACAAATGTAGTTTTTTTAAAACAGAACTGGAAACATTTGCACACCTTGTTGCTGGTTGCGACATACTAATGGCAGAAGGACTGTATACTGAAAGACATAATAATGCGGCAGAGTTTTGCACTGCATTTGTGCAAACATTATGGTACTGAAGTGGCTGAAAAACAAAGCATCATAGAAAATAATGGTCTGCATCACATGGGATCATCCATTACCAACAATTCAACAGATAGATGCTAGAAAAATGCTTATGTAACATTGATCATTGAAATTGCCACACCCAGTGACTACAGTGTCCTGAGTACAGAGAGGCACAAAGTCATAAATATATCAGGATTTGCAGGTAGAAATGAGAGCAATGTGAAAGAAAGATACCAAGATAATTACAATAGTAGTAGGAGCAATGGGCCTTATAAAAAAAAGATTCTGCAATCATATTTAGATATGTTACCAATACATGTAACTCCATACAAATTGCAGAAGGGTACATTGCAGGTGCTGCGAAGAGCACTTCTGGCTGACATCAAAGATTGAAACAATACTAATTTTATGAACTTTAATCATACTTTGGGTCCATTCTTGTCATGGTATTAGAACCCCAAAAGATTTGGAGAAATTAAAAAACTGAAAATTAACCCATGTGTCACTAGATAAGTAGCCAAATGGCTCAATGACAGAATTCATACTGTGAAAGTTGGGAATTCCACTTCTATCAGTTGACTAGTTACCACTGGTGTACCACAAGGATCTGTGCTGGGCCCTCTACTGTTTGGAATCTATTTCTTGGAAGTCCAGGAATATGCAGATGACATGTGGCTTACCAAATTCAATGATGACTGCAAGCTGGGTGCAATCACTGAGTCCACAAATGATGTTAGCATATTACAAAAGGGGTTATCACAGACAAATTATTTATTCCAAAGCCACGGACTAAAACTAAATGCAAAACAGTGCATTATTATCCCCTCTGGCAAAGAGGAAGTCCTGCATATTACAGTATTGACAACACCATCCCCCCAAGCTGAAACCAGTGGTGTGTGATTTGGGAACACAGGTTGATAGCAATCTAAACTTTGATCACCATGTGTCCACAGTGGTAAGGAAAGCCTACTACATTGCACATCTCATAAATATGGGCATCACATCCAAGACTAAGGATGTTATAACTCCTCTGTACTTGACCTTCATCAGACCACTAATAGAGTACAGTGCTCCCTTTTGCATGTACCTCACCAGACATCTGCAGCAGCTGGAGACATCACAGAGGTTTCTCATTAAGTAAATTCAGGGCATCAAAAACATAACCTACATGGAAAGACTGAAAGTCCTTTCACTGTACTCTGCATCCTACAGGCTGCTGAGAGGTGACTTGTGCCTGGCCTACAGAGCAGTCTCTGACCCTGACCTAATGGAAATGCTGCACATCTGCAAATCAAAAGGAGCAAGAGTCACTCACTCCTGGGATCTCAGCCTAGCCTGTGACATTAACAGAATATGCTGGAGAAACAGATATATCTCCCAGCGATTGTCACTCCTCTAGAATAAACTCCCAATTCATGTGAAGTAGAGCTCCTCAATAAACCTATTCAAGCACAACCTAGACAATAGGATGGCAGACAGTACATTCACCCTGGGGGTGACACCTATGTCCCTCATGGACTGGGGCAGTCGGTACTGATCACAAACTCGGTCTGCACATAATGACCATCTGACCAAAGTCAGTTAGGAAACATGGGTATAACATGGCAGTGCTGATAAAGGCTCTAGGGCCATTAGCCTAGTAACTTCCTATGCACCTATAGAGCACTGACCTCCATGGGCCTTCTTCAAACTTAGCTCAGGATCACTGGCAGGTTTAGTGACTTGTTTAGAATCAGACAGTTAAGTAATGGAAGTTGAGGGACTCAAACACAGGACTACTGGATGCCATGAAACATATCATTAATAACTGTTTAATTCTCTGTATCAACTGACATCTACTCAATGCAACTAAATATGTCACTGAATCACATTTTATGGAACTGATTACACTGTTAGGCAGTTTGTGTAGCCAGAGCTAGTGTCTCTGAGTCACAGGGATTAGGTATTAATTACAAATGGAAAGTGGATATTGGACGTATTTAATATACAATGTATTTAAGGTTGAGAGTCATGGCTTGTGGATGCAGAAGGCACATAGGAATAGTTTGGTGAACTGGGGTCCATTTATAAATATATAAATCCTCAGTAGTAGCGTCAAAGACTTACGCGATATTAAAAAAGAGTGAAACAGAAGTCTCAGCATTCAAGATATTAAATTTGTTAGCAGTTTACTTTAGTTATTAATGTCTTCAGTGTAAATATTTATAATACAGAGCCTGGAGATTAAGCCAGAATGTGTAAGTTAATATATTGTAACAATGGACATTGATAAAGGGGTGTGATAAAACATTTAGACAATAGGCTAAATGTACATCATCCGTTAAAGTTCAGTTAAAGCCTGCTAGAAAACAATTGCACCATTTCATATTCATATTAAGCTGCTGCTGTAAAGCAGCACATTAAAAGAAACAAATGGCTACCATTTTTATGCTTGCTAAACATGGCTTTGCAAATGTGAAATAATAACACTAAAAAGTTAAAGGCATCACATTAGCATTTGTGGGTTGGCTTAGTGGTTAAGGTGCTTACCTTGTTAGCACAAGGTATTGAATTTGATTTTCAGCTGTAGTCACTGCCTGGTTATTATTAGAAGGTGTACTATTAGCTGAAAACAGTTTCTCTAGTATTTCCCTATGAAAAATAACTGTAGTAGCAAGGACTTACAAAGTGCACTTTTAAAAAAAAAGTCATGTTTAGTGAGGGGGAAAGTAAAGGCATAATTAAGGTGAGAAAGACTGTGAGTGTGATAAAGAGCGAGAGAGGATATCTCTCAAAACTTTTGCTCAAATGTTCAGATCTGAAGAGTCTTTTCATCAGCATGCATTTATCTGAACAGTAAAAGCATGAAACTATAATTTCAGGCTTTATTGACTAACTGTAATCCTCAGCAATGTACCAGAAAATAAAGGAAGCAAATCAGGGATGTTCTGCAAAATCAGGAGTGGTTGGCTGGGTGGGTTTGTGGGGTTTGCAATTCTTTTGTGCACTCTATGATTTTTTTTTTCTGTTTTACTTTCATTTAATTACAGTGACAGGTGCAGTGTGTTCCATCAAAGAAAGTGGTTGTAATTGACAGGCACATTTTGACTTTCTGAGTGTGGTGTGTGTGTGTGTGTGTGTGTGTGTGTGTGTGTGTGTGTGTGTGTGTGTGTGTGTGTGTGTGTGTGTGTGTGTGTGTGTGTGTGTGTGTGTGTGTGTGTGCGTGCTCATGCTGACATTAAATACTTATTCATATAACTTATATTCTGGATGTAAAGTACTTATGCCAGCAATAGTTACATATACTACAGCAACGTTGAAACATTAGGGAAAGGAACTGTTTTACATCAAAACTATAAAAAAATGTATATACAAATAAAAAGCGAATATGAACAATTTAACAGCTAGCCCATTGTCTAAGTGCAATAATGCCTCCAGAGTGGGTTATTATTGGTGAAATAATGCCCTTCCAGGGATATAGAGCCACACCGTTGCCCAGGGCAGGTGTTATTTCCCAATAACATCCACCATGTCAGGCATTATTCCGTGCTTATCAGGTAGAGTGCAATGATATTCTTATTTTATCTCTATTTTGTTGGATAAATAAACATTTATCACCAGTCTCTGTCATTAATCATTTTTTAACATTGTAACCACACAACCAATCACCGACTCATTCTTATTCACATAAACACAGAAAAAATGAAGCTTTACATGTTGCATACAACACAAAAGTACACACTTAAAGCCCACACAACACCTGCACTCTGTGTATCAGTTTTAGGAAAATCAAATATAAGACTTTTAGCCTTGGAAAGGTAATTACAGGGCAGAGTGTTTGCAGAAATAGAACAAGTTAATACATTTAAAGATCTGAGTGTAGAATCAGATAAACTTTTATCCTTTCAATCCCATGTACATATGAATTGTAAGAGATGATATACAATCACTGGATTTATGTTCAGAAATTTCTAGGTGTTTGAGATTATGCTGTGCTTGTTTTGTAGTCTTTTTAAAAGAATACTGGAGTATGGCAGCATTTTTAGGCTGCTGCATCTAAAAGGTACATATTAATGACAAAAAGCATAACAAACTACAAATTAAACTGCAATCATTTATTGGTCACCCTCTCCAGAACTTTCATGCAATGTGACAGCAGTCTGATACTTCTGTACTGCCCACAGTTGTGAATGTCCCATTTGTTTTTGAACAGTGGGAACATTCACAACTGGCTGGAGTATAGAAGTATTAACCTCCTGTCACATTGCATGCAAGTTCTGGAGAGGGTGACTGATACATGAATATGCAGAGTAGTGGAAAGAAAGATGGGAGATGAGCAGTTTGGATTCAGATCAGGATGTAGAACAACTGACCCAATGTTTGCAGTGAGACAGATAGTTGAGAAGAAGCTAGAAATGAGGAATGAGTCCAACTGTGTATTGCTAGACTTAGAAAAAACATGTCAAGGTCCCAAGAAAACTTTTTCGGGCAGTCCTGTGGTGGTTTGAAGTACCAGAAACATTGGTAGAACTAGTGCAAGCTAAGTACAAGGACCTAGTGACTTACAAACAGTGTTCAATCTCACAGAGGGGTTCCCAGCGGGAGTGGGTTTGCATCATGGTTCAGCTCTGAGCCTACTGTTGTATATGCTGGTGATGGACTACATTAGCAAACAGACTGGAGGTGACAGATCAACACAGTTGCTGTATGTAGACAACGTGGCATTACAGACAGACTCTGAACTTCACCAAATAATTGGGGAATAGAAGGCAAAACTGAAAGCACATGGGTTGAAACTAAGGAGATAAGTTAGTGGTAATGGCAGCAAATGGGGGAAATCAGAGGAAGTTGAGACCTGAGATAGAAGGGAAGATAGTGAAACATGTTAACAGTTTCAAGGATCTGGGGACATGATTGAGGGGAAGGGAAGTCTGAATGAAGAAGTCAGTGCTAGAATTAGAGGGGCTGCAGCCAGCTGGCATAGATTGTCAGGTGTGGTGTATGACAAAAGTATGCCAAAGAAGCAGAAGAGTGAGGTGTACAAAACAGTGCTGTGACCAGTACTACTGTATGGTACAGAAACCGGGGCAGTAAAGGCGGAGCAGTTGAGGAAGCCAGAGGTGATGGAAATGAAGGGCCTGAGATGGGTGGTAGGATGCACACTCTGGGACAGAAGAAATGAGGACATAAGAGAAGAATCCAAAGTAGCTCCGACTGCAGAAAAGATCAAAGAGAATAGACTACTTGTAGTTCAGCCATATGTGAAGAAAATCTGAGGACAATTTGGCAAAGAAGATTTATAACAGATAGGAAGAGGGCAAGAGGAAATGAGGGCATCCGGCAAAGAGGTGGATGGATTGTGTGAGAGAAGATTTGCGACAGTCAAGCATGAGTGCCAAAGAAGGCAAGAGAGTGGCATTGACTTGAGAGGGGTAGCAACAGCTGACCTCCTGACCCCATTTAGAAAATGGGAAAAAGGGGTTGATGATAAAGCTAAAATCAAAGGCTAACTTGGCTTTGCCTTTTTAGCTTCAATTGTGGAAGAGCAGGAAGAACTTTACCAATGTGCAAAAAAATATATATTTGCTGATTTTTTATGAATGCTTAGGTTAAGTAAATATCTAAGGTTAGAATACCTCATACTGACAGGACTTAAAAACAACAGGTCCATATCATGTTCCTCTGAAAATGTATTAGAGTTCTGAGTTTCTCTGACTACTAAATTTAACATAGTACTGGCTTAGCTGTTTTATACTGCGGTAGCGTTGTCGCCTCACAGTAAGATGTTGTCCTGTTCAATTCCCAGTTAGAGTGTCTTCTGTGTGGAGACATGCGTGAATGGGCGTGCCTTCGTTGAAGGTTATGCATCAGGGCTGGCAACGCGGTACATAAAAATCCACTGCCAATCATTAGCGGACCGGAGTTCCGCTGTGGCGACCCTTAACCGGGAAAAGCCAAAAGACACAACAACAACAACAACAACTGGCTTAGCTGTTTTACAAAAAAAAAAAAGAAGACTTTGGTAATAAATGCTATAATATCTGGTAGGCAGACATTAGGATTTTGTCCTTGCCTGTTTATTTATTTTTGTTTACAGATAAAGTGCGACTGGGCACAGGAGCCATTTTCAGGGGATGCCTGGAGGAAAAGGCTCCAATGTACAAACAACATCAATAGACAATAGTGACCCTAACATTTGAAAGGCAATTATATATAATTATATAGAATAGTCTGTACAATATGCTTTGAGGGTGGCCCTGGTGATGCAGCAGTTAGCGTTGATGCCTCACAGCAAGAGGTTCTCTGGTTTGATCCTTGGCTGGGGTGCCTTCTGTGCAGAGTCTGCATGTTCTCCCTGTGGTTGTGAGGGCTTCCTCCAGGTGCTCCGGTTTCCTCCCACATCCCAAAGACATGCTGTAGGTGGACTGGATACTCTAAACTGGCCCTAGGCGTGCATGTGTGTGTGCTTCCTGTGGAAGGTTGGGTGCTGGGCTGGATACTCAACACCATAAAACTCCACTGCTAATCATGAGTGGACAGGTGATCCACTGTGATGATCCTTAACTGGGAAAAGCCGAAAGAAGAAGTCTGTACAACATGTTTCACAAGAGGGGAAATAGCATTTGAAACTTTCTGAAGTGTTTAGACAGCCATGTTGTTAATACTTTCAACAGATAGCAGTATGTCTTACAACAGGTATTTAGGTGAGAGAGCTAGAATTGAGAAATATAAGACAAGGGTAGTTGAAGGTGAAGAAGTATAACAAAAGAGGGGGAATCATAGTCAATTACAGTACAGTTAAGAGGAGGATATGGAGGAAGAGGAGCAGAAATAAGGTAGAAGAGGAGTGATGATGTAGTCTGGTGCAGCACATTTGCAAAGCCAGGAATTGAGTAAGTTAGACTTTAACTGTACTTTGAATTATTTTAATGTGCAGTCCTGTCTTACTCTTAGGGGGAAGGAGTTCCAGGTTTTTGACACTTGTTGGGAGCAGAGGTAACAACCTGCAAAGGTGTTGAGGTTTTGATATATATGTAAGTCTTCTCAGAAGAGAGCAAACTTCTGGGTGGGTTGTATGGTTGTACAAGGTTGCTGGGAGCAGAGGTAACAACCTGCAAAGGGTTTGAGGTTTTGATATATATGTAGGTCTTCTCAGAAGAGAGCAAACTTCTGGGTGGATTGTATGGTTATACAAGGTTGCTGGGGGCAGAGGTAACAACCTGCAAAGGTTTTGAGGTTTTGATATATGTGTAGGTCTTCTCAGAAGAGAGCAAACTTCTGGGTGGGTTATATGGTTGTACAAGGCTGGCTAGAGATGGGCTACCAAGCGATTTTTGATTGTGGATAATTGAGAGTTGGGAGCATGTGCATTGTCTTGTTGTTCAAGTCACTGCTGGTCTCTGTATGGGGGAGATTGGGTATAAATTTTGCAACCTTATTGTAGCACTTCTGAAGTTTGTTTAGTTAGTTAGTTGTTGAGTTAGTTGGATGTTTGTTAGTATTAGTGGTCAGTAGAGTCGCATTGGTTCTAGGAGAATAGTGACCATATGACATCTTCCAATGTTAGATAGATAGGGTTTTGCCCCAGTGACAGTGCTTAGTTTTTGATGAGTTTTTTCACTGTTTGTTGAACATTAAACTTTTGGTCTTCATCTGTGTAAACCCCTTGTAATTTGATTTGTGTGACAAGTTCTATTTTGGTATTGTTGGGAGAGGTAATAGTGAATGATGCTTACTTTATTGCGAGGTGTTTGGAAGTGAGCAGAATTTGTTTGTTTTGTTAAGGTTTAGGAATAGCTGGGAGGTAGTCAGCCAGTTTTCTATAATAGTGAAAGATTTCCTGGATCAGATTTTGTAGGGAACCAAGGTTGTTTGCAGAGCAGATACTGTACTAAAGTAGCATTTTTACTGACCAGATCAGGGTCATTAATAAAGATGCTCAACAGGATAGGTCCCTGTATGGATCTTTGTTGGACCCAAACTGCAACAAGGAGAAAGGATGAGATGTCAATGAACTATTTTACTGCTGGAGTCTGTTAGAGAGGTAACTAGAAAATCAGGATAGAAAGGAATTGTCAAAGCCTAAACTGGAGGGTTATAATAAGAGTATAGATGGGAAACTGTGTTGAAAGCATGCCTCTCAACTGTCCAGATTTTCACAGAATGTCCAGATATTTGACTCCTATTTTTAGTCTGTTCCTCATAAAATGTGAGTTTTTTTTTAGCAAGTCATTGAGAATTTAAGTCACTAAATAATGACATACATTTGAGTTTCAGACTTCATATCCATCCTAAAATGCATACTAACACAAGTCTTGTTATTCTATCAACTTTCTAAGTTTATAAGAGCAATACTTACAATTTTCCCTATTTTTAGTTTTTTGCCCCCCCCCCATTATTTTAGGCTTTGTCCAGATGTCTTGCTCTTAAAGGTTGAGAGGTATGGATAGATCAAGAAAGAGAGTATATACACATTTACCATCATTTCTCTTTGTGTTAACAGTATTAGTGATGTTATGGAGATCAGCAGAGGTTCTGTAGTGGGGCAAAAAAACAATGCTGTGAAGGAAAGAGGTGTGGTTTTTGCATGGTTTAGTGTAGGAGTTAGGTCAGAATGTACTTCTCAAGAATTTTTGTTAGGGGGAGAGAGGATGGCGATGGGTCTGTAATTGATGAGTTCAGTAGAATGACCACCTTTGTGGATGAGGAGGATGTGACATTGTTATCCATAGAAAAGGTACATAAGATTCATTGATAAAGCAGTTTTTTAGAATTTAGACAGGGTAAGTTATGGCCTCTGCTGCTGTTTTTGGATATTTGCCAGGTAGATTAGTGCTAGGGAGGTGAGTTTTAGTATAAGTAGTACTTTTTTGATTATGAAAGAGGTGATTGGCCAGAGAAACAGAGTGTGGGGAGTTATATGAGTTTGCAATGAGTCCAGGGCAATGTTTTATGTAGAGCTGTTGTGTTAGGAAGATAATGGGTTAATAAAGTTATATTTAAATTCATTAGCAATGTCACCTGAGTTATTACATTTGAGTATAAGTGAAGGTTGTATTGATTGGCCATTTTTAGAAGCTGATTTGCACCAAACCACAATAATTTGAGGTTCTGATAATCTTTATTTTGGAGGTTAGTGTAGAGTGTTGCTTTTGTCTAATTTAGTATAGAATTTGACTCTGTTTCTAAGCTGCCTGAATTTTTGGCTGAGTTTTGTTTGTTGCTCAAGTTCTCCAGGCAGCATCTTTAAGTTTCATGAAATCTTTTTTATGTGCTTTTGATTAGCCAGGGATTTGATTTAACTTGTTTTTTCTAAGTGGGTCAGTTGATGTAGGATTTTTAGGAATATATTATTGAAATACAGCATCATTGAGTGGTAGGTGCTTTAGCTTAGTCCAGTTATACTGTTTTAGGTCTGAGATGAATGTGTCTTTGCTGAAATTTGAGAGGTTACCAGTCACATTAAAGTAGTACTGTTTCTGGATTTTTGTTTCCTTTCTTATGGCAAGTATAGAGAGATGGCCACTTAAAGAGTCTGAGACAGCCAAATAGTTAGACATTATATATATATATATATATATATATATATATATATATATATATATATATATATATATATATATATATATATATATTTATATGCATGTATAGAAATGAGTATTGAGTTTATTCTGGTGCCCTTGTTATTTGTATTGTTGAAATGAGTGATAGTGGTGATCATTTGTACTAATCCATGCAGATGTATTGTATTGGTGGTATTGTCAGTGGAGAGAGAAAGTTAGCCAATATTATAATCACCTAGTAATATATATATATATATATATATATATATATATATATATATATATATATATATATATATATATTTCTGGGGGATGTTGGATGCTACCCAGCAGAAGATCTCTTCTGTTGTGCTATGATTGCTTTCAGGTCTGATATACACTGCTATTACGCACAAGTATTTATATTGATTTAATTGGAGAACAGATGTGAGAATTTCAGTTTTGATTAGGGGGGGTGTTACATGTGATAGTTTGAGCTGCAGAGTTTTTTATAGCATATTGCACCTGCACCATCTTATCTTTTCTGCCCTCCCCTGAGTATGTTATAATGCAGTGGAACTATCTCATTATCTGTTGTTTCCTTTTCTTAGTCATGTCTCTGTAATTACTACAATGTAAGGTGAATGCACAGCAAGCCATGCATGCAGTTCTGGTAGCTTGTTATAGATGCTTCTAATCTTAGTATGATTGATAAGCACAGAAGAGGATGATGTTGTGGAATATTGTATGGGAGAGATGGGATTCATAGGTGTAGTAAGGTGAGATGTATGACGGGGCAGAGACTGGGCTAGGGTTATTGTGATTAAATGATATGGCTTACACAACATTTCCAGACAAGAATAAATAACACTGTCAAGCTCAATTTGGTCTTTTCATAGCAACATTAAAAGTTTGTTGGCACACCAAATAAGTCTCCATGAGACCACAGGTAACAGACTGTTAGCTGCTCAGATTCACCAAAATTATAGTTTCTGGCAGAGAGGGAAGATTACATTGAAGCAATCAGTTAAGCATCCTCAAACAAGCTATAGTCAGTTAGGATCCTGTATCAAACAACAAACTAATTGGTTTAGTGTGATTTGATCAAAGAATGCTTTTATGAGTATTTTGCAAGTACCTGTGACTGATGAGTGTTTTTACAGACATCCCAAAAATCCCTCATAAACCAGGTACAGCATTATTTGCCTCATTGTAGGCCATGCCTGTTACTCTGGGACTGAATAATACTTCGTATCAATAAGAAGGAACAAGAGGTTGTTCTTCACCTGATTTGGATAACAACATTTAGCATTCCCTGTGAGAAGTCTATGGACAATCCCCTGACTATATAATCAAAGATGTAAAATTGTTTATCAACAAACCCCTACAAACCTGTGGGTAAAACACCTAAATAAGCAATTTTTGCATACCCATACCCCTTCACATAACTATATTATCTTCATAGTTACATAACATTTGGGGAGAGAAAAATACCTTGCAGAGATGAAAAATTATTTGCAAGTGTTGTGATCACACAGTACAATACACAAAAGTGAAAATAACTGGGGACTGCTCATTCAAACAGGACTGGGATAATTGCATTCAACAGATTATATTTTATCAAATCATAGCCCTCAGTAACTTTTTGTGAAATGGTAGATCTCAGCAGCATGTGCCTTATCACAATATATATTACATCAGAAACCTGGAAACAAATAAGGAATCTGGCCACTATGGTCTTGCCATCTCCAAGTTTGAATAATTCCACAGTGATTTCAGGAAAGGAACCAAATCTGGTTTGGAATAGATAGTGGCTTGTATGAATTACTTCTTCACAGTTTTGCAGCAGGATGTCAGCAAAGGTTTATTTCCTTAATCTTGTAAACTATCACATTTCACTTCAGAAGAAGAAGAAGATGTATTCTATTGATCTTATGCGGAGAAGACCATAAATACAGATTAGATGTATTACCTCACCCATTATGCCTGTTGCTTTATTTACTCATTTTAAGTGACTTGCTGATTAATCACATCTCAAAGATGACTATTCATCTGCAAGCCCCGCCTACCCACTAATGATGATATTTTTATAGGTGCTATGCAAGCAATAATTTCCAACAGGGTTTGTGTTTTGTAAAAATAACACACGCCAAAGGGGCAGTGAGCCTTTCCACCCATAGAATGGTGTGATTTCAACAATAACACATACCCTGAGGGCATTAGTGTATTTAGAAAATGGGTTAGCTGTTAAATTGCTTTGTAATTATATATATATATATATATATATATATATATATATATATATATATATGTGTGTGTGTGTGTGTGGCTCTAGGTTGATTTACTGAAAGCTCATTTCACTGAAACTCATTTTGCTGAATCTCATTACACTGAAAGTAAGTAGTGTTGGCCAAATAAGACATATATACCCTTCTTCCCACTATAGTGCAACCCTGAAGTTAGTATGTATAGTTGGGGAGTGAGGAGGGCACAGCCCCTCACATTGGGGGATGTGAGGGGGGGGCAAAGCCCCCACCTACTTTGCTATTATATTTAGGAATCTCATTTCACTGAAAGTTAACAATATAAAACCAAATGTAGGTGGGAGGGCTACACCCCCACACCCTCCCAACTATATATACTAACTCCAGGGTCGCACCACAGTGGGGAGAAGGGCATATATGATTTATTTGCCCAACATTACTTTCTTTCAGTGAAATCAGATTCAGTGAAATGAGCTTTCAGTAAATCAACCTATATCCATATATAAACATACACACACACACACACATATATATATATATCTATATATATATATATATATATATATATATATATATATATATATATATATATATATATATAGATATAGATATAGATATATTTTTTACTCAATTTTTTTATTTTGATTTAATACATAGTTATGATTGTTGACATTTAATAAATATTCAACTATATACAATATTTACATTTAGCCTGACAAATAGATTAAGATAACAACAGATCTATGTAAACACAATAATGTTGATACATTATATTTAAATTATCAGGAAGAGTCTGATTCCAATTGCAAGGTGTTAGTCAATGTCAAAACTTTTCTTCATGGGTTATTGACTAATGGCTTGGGATGGATTCTCAGTTCATTAGTTTTGATCTTCAGTAGACATACAAATTCCTCCATGGTGGGCGCTGTGTTGGATTTCAATCTTCTGGTTATACATTATTATTATTATTCTATTATTATACATTATTATTATTATTATTACATTATTATTACGGTTATAGCTATTGCTAGTATAGTCCATATTAAATACAAATCCAATTTCTTCAAGTGAGGATTATTGATTACATTCAGTAAAATTAGAGATTTTGTCAAAATAAATGTATCTGTATAAAGAGCATGTAAAACATTATTAATCTCATTCCAATATGTTCTAATACTAATACAGTCATCAAAAACATGGGAACAGTCTGCGTTTGTTGATTCTTGGCATTTCCAGCATACATTATTACTTGAGGTGTTTATCTTTGAAATTTTCTCAGGTGTTAAGAAGGATCTGTGTAGTTATTTCCATTGAAATATTCTCCAATATTGTGAATGAGATGTTAATTTAACTGAGAATAAGATATTTGTCTTATCTTCTATTGATAGGGAAGTCTGTATACCTTTAGTTAAATATTGCCAATAGAATACTTTAGGAGCTGTCCTATAAGCATTTAATACATTATATAAGTATGATAACTCGCTTTTTGTATTAGTGTTGTTATAGATAATTTCAAACAATCAATATAAATTTAGGGGTACTTTTAAATGATGAATTGCTTACTGGTCTGCATAGATCCTTAGAATATGTTAAAACACTCTGCAATATTAGCCAATCATTAGGTGTTAATCCACAGGCTGAGATTAAATGTAGTGTTTCCAAGACTTGTTTTTTTTATATAATGAAACCAGCATATTAAGTTCTTATTTCCCCATGAATCAAAAATCTCTCTATGTACTTTATCAGGGAAATTTCTTGTAATATTAAATGAAGCTAATAATGCAAACTAAAGTTTTATATCTATATTCATAGTGACAAATTTCCTAAATACGTCAAAAATATGGTTTATTAGGTTTAATTTGGTTGGTTTTGCTATATTATATTGTAGATTTATACTCAAATAGTACCACATTCTATTATCTTTATCTGTAACTATAAAGCATTTTCATTCCATAATATTATGGAATGTAACCATTTCCAATTGGAAGAATTTTTAGGATTTACCCACTCTATCGCAATTTTAAATGTAGAAGCCCTTATGTATGTTTCAATGTCTGGAAATTTTAACCCCCCCCCCTTGTTCCCAATGTCTAATATGATGAGAATATGCCACTCTATTTTTCTTTGGATACCATAAGAACTTTAAGAATATGATGTAATTTCTTTAAGAAATCTTTTTTTTTGGTAATAATATGAGAGCCTGGGCTGTATATATTACTTTAGGTAGTAAGACCATTGTTATCAACTGCAGTCTGTCTTCAAATGTTATAAACACATTGTTCCATTTATTTACCAATGTTTTAATTGATTCTATAATGTTTGTATAGGTTCATAGGTTCATAGGTAGGTACTAGGCTATTGGCCCTAGGGCCTATATAAGCCTAGCCAAAAAGGTACCCTGGCTTTCGCCAACCAAAAAAAATTATTTTCCTGTGCCCCTGCTGAGCAAAGCCACAGAAGTGATTCCCAGGGTGAATTACCTATCTCCCATCCAATCATCGAGATTTTTCTTGAAGAGTGCTAATGAGGAGCTTTGATATAGATAGGTAGTTTGTTCCAGAGTATGGGAAGTCTCTGGGGCAGGAATCTATCCCTCCAGCATGTTCTGTTTATTGTGATGACAAGGTTTAGGTCCCTAGAGCATGTAGCTCAGAGGGATAGGGATTTCTTTAAGTAGAGCATGTCCAACAGCTCTGGGTATGACATAGCTTTGTCTGTTAGGCAGAGATCATCTCTGAGTAAGCAATATGAGATGGAGTAAAGCTGGAGTTTTTTGAGATGGTCTGCATAGGGCATCTGTTTGAGGACTATAATCCTTTTTGTGAGGTAATTCTGTGGCCTTTCTAGTTGTTGTAGATGTCTTGTGAGGTACATACCAAAAGGGGCATTGTACTCTATAATGGGTCTAATGAGTGATGAGTAAAGGGGAGCAATTACCTCTTTTTTCCTGGATGAGAAACCTTTTGTGATGAGGTGTGCCACATAGAAGGATTTCCTGACTACTGTGGCAATGTGATTATCAAAGGAGAGACTACTGTCCACCTGTGTCCCAAGGTCTCTTATCACACTTTTGGTGTTAAGTAGACTACCGCCTACATGGTAGTTAATGGGTACAGAGTTTTTACCAAATGGGATGACAATGCACTTTTTGGCATTGAGATTGAGGCCATGGCTTTGACACCAGGCATCTGTGTCAGTGAGGCCCTTTTGTAGAATGTCCACATCATTAGGAGTTTTGATTATGGCTCCTAGTTTGCAGTCATCTGCAGACTTCATTAGCCAAAGACTTTCTTTTTTAGCCTGTACTTCTGAGATGTAAATGCCAAACAGGAGAGGACCCAGGACTGAACCCTGTGGTATTCCACTTGTCAATGGTCTGAAGTCAGATTTGGAGTCTGCTACTTTCATAGCGTGGGTTCTGTCAGTGAGCCAGTTGGCAACCAATCTTGTGATATAAGGATTTATATCCAGTTTAGTGAGTTTATCTAGAATTTCAGAGTGGGGGATGGTGTCAAAAGCCTTGGCGAGATCTAGATAGGCTATGTGAACCATCTTACCCTCATCTACGGCTTTGCTGATCGCTTCAAAGAAGTCTATCAAGTTTAGGAGACATGATCTGCCTTTTAGAAACCCGAACTGGGTGGGGCCCAGAGCTTGGAGATTACCAATGTCATTGTTTGTAAGTTCCGTGATGATATGCTCCATAGCCTTGCAGATCAGGCTCGTCAGGCTAATGGGATAGTAGTTCCTGGGATCGGTGGTAGCTCCCACTTTGTGGAGTGGGATAACCGTCGCTGTGTGCCATTCAGTGGGCACAAAGCATGAGGTGAAACTATGATTGAACATGGTACTTATGTGGGGTGCCAGTTCATTCTGTAGTTCATGTAGAATGCAGCCTGAAATGTTGTCAGGTCCCATGGATGCTGTGCTCTTGGCTTTGGAGAGTGTGGTTTTTACCTGTGCAGCCGTGATTACAGGAACTTTGCTTTCTTCTGGTATAGAGATGGGCCCTTTAGGGGGTGAGAGAGGGATAAGGTTAGCACTGAACTTATCTGCCAGGATGTTGGCAATATCAGTTGGTTCTGTATATTTAGTGCCATTGTGCTGTAACTCAGAGCAGATCTGAGTATTGCCATTGAGATTCTTGACATAGCTATAGAATGCTTTGTGGTTGTCTTTAGAATCAGCTGCAATTTTGTTTTCGTAACTAGCTTTGGGGGATTTTATGAGGGATCTCTGCTTTTTACTGAGACTGATCAGGGAGTTCCTGCAGTCATGGGATTTTACTCTTTTTTGCAACAGTTTCTTTCTTCTGTTGTAGGGTTTGTTTATGGCAGGGGCCACCAGATTGGCTTCCTTTTTTTGGAGGATAGCATCTTGGTTCTGTTAGGGATTGCATGATCCATGGACTTGTGTAAGTGCTTATAAAGTGCATTTGTGTAGGATTCTGCAATTGTCCCTCTATTGTCCATCTGCATGGATGTCGTGAAGTTTGCCACTTCTGTTTTAAGAAACGTGAAGTTGGCTTTGGAGAATTTTTTTACGGTGGTTTCCATAATGGGTGGGGTGGGGCTGGGATGTGGATGCCTAGGGTGATTAGCTTGTGGTCAGATCTGACCAATGAGGAATTGACCTCTGGTGTGAAACACTGGTTGCCCATGTTGGTAATGACCAGGTCTAGGATATTGCTGCCCCTGGTGGGGGGGTGGATAAGTTAATCCAAGGCATTAGAATTTATGAATTCCAGAAAATGTTGAGCAAAAGAGTTGGTACATAAGTAGTTTTCCCAGTTAATGGTGGGGTAGTTGAAATTGCCCATTATTAGGGTGTTAGGTTGTACCCTAATATTTTCTAGTGTATCAAGAAATGAGGAGTAGGAATCCTGGGGCATGGTGGGGGATCTGTAGAAAGCTACAATTTGGATTTTGGTCTTGCCCAGAGTTAGTTGCACTTGGATAATCTTGGATGCATTATACTAAGCAACTAGCCTGGAGGTGTGGATATCCTTAATGAATATGGGCACACCTCCACCTTTAGTGTTTTGGTCCAGGTTAGGTGGCCAAAAGATGTCATATGAATTATAGCCTTGTAATGCAGGGATGCTCTCTGGAGCCTTGAACCAGGTCTCTGTCACTGCATAGATGTTGATGTTCTCCATTTTAAGGAGTGCCTCGAGTGAGTGGATTTTGAGGTTTAGACTTCTAGCATTGAGTAACATTACCCTCAGATTTTGCTTGCTTGTACCTGTTACAGTGGTGAGTTTGTCATTTGAACCTTGCCTAAAAAAGGCACTATAGGGGTGGCAAGAGCCTTAGTCAGTATCCAGAACCCCAAGGGTGACAGGTGCAGGCCATCTCTGGCAAAGCATCGTGGTCTGTCGATCATGTCATCCCAGGCAGACAGATACTGTATCCCCTTAGAATGACACCAGTAGCTTAGCCAATTGTTGAAGTCAATCATTTTCTCCTTGTACTGTGGTATCATTCTGGGTGATGGCAGGATGCTACTTAAGGCTAGGGTCATACCTGACTGGGCTACAAAATTGGACAGCTCCTTCATGTCTCTTTTCATGTATTCCAGGGAGGTACATCTCAGGTCATTCATGCCAACATGGACAAGGACAGAGTCATATTTGTACTTGTTGTGGAGTGACCTGAGTGTGTGCATTATATGGTGGATTCTGGCACCTGACAGGCAGCTGACAGTAACTTTCTCCTTGTTTAGCCTGATGAGTGGAACATCAGTGTGCCTGACTATAGAGTCACCTATGACTAGAGTATTGGGTACGTTGTTTGCCTTATGGGCTGTGGTTGAGTGGCACACTGAGTTTGTGGGCTATGTGTCATTTGGGTTGTGTTGGGGGGTGGAGGTTGCTTGTGTTTCTGCTTTGTAGATCCCTGTTGCTTGGGCAGATTTTTATAGAGAGCCTTTGTGAATGTAGGTGTGTGTTTTGTGTTTCTATGTGTGCGTTTTGGTGGTGTAGGCTTTGAGGGACTATGTGATGAGTGTGGTGTGGTGCAAGTGTTTACCCTCTCTTCTTGACTATCTAGTCCAGTCTTGGATGGAGAGAGCTTCTCTTCCATTTTGGCTATATAAGTGCATCTCTCACAGGTTGTAGTGTTGGGTGGTAGGAGGAGTGGGTTGTCTGTGTACATGAGGCAATTGCTGCATTGCCCCAAGATGCCCATATTCATCAGGTAGACAGGAGAAAACACCAGGAGCTGACCCTTAGACATGCCTGGATAGGTGCTTATTTATTAAGTACTAAAACCAGTTTTCTTCTAGACAAGTGAGGAAAGTTGAGTGCTGTAGTAATTTGTAGCTTATTAAGTACTTGCAATTTGTTCTGAGCAAGTGCTTAGCTCAAAGAAACAGATTTGAGTGCTAAAACTAAAAAAACTGGCTAATCTCAGCTTTGGCTGGCTAAGGACTTGCTGTATTCAACTGGACGTATAAGAGAATTTAAGTACCTTTATCTGCTCTTTTTTTTCAAAAAAATACAGTATTTAAATTGATTTTAACTGTGTGGAAGGAATATTAACTGAACTGGAAGTTAGTCAGTGTTTGCTGAACTTTGTTATTTGCTAGTAATTACAGGTGTGGGGGTAGTCACATTCTTTGATTTCCTGTCCTTGCCTATTTAAGTGGTACAGTGTGAAATATTTTCTGCTTAAAAAGCTCAGCTTTGGCCGGCTAAGGACTTGCTGTATTCAACTGGACGTATAAGGGAATTTAAGTACCTTTATCTGCTCTTTTTTTTAAAAAAATACAGTATTTAAATTGATTTTAACTGTGTGGAAGGAATATTAACTGAACTGGAAGTTTTGACTCTGCTCTTCAGTTAGTCCCACCCACCCTGCCTGGTTTTGTTTTGGTGTTAATCTTAGTGGCCTTGCAACTGCCCGCCCCTCTTGTAAATTTGTGTTTGGATACTCCTTCTGGGCCCATCTCATTTGCTCACTCAACTGAGTGCAGTGAGACCATATTATGATTTCAGGCACTCCTACTGTGTACAAAGAGAGCATCTGGGAAACAGAAAAAAAAAAAAAAATTAAGCTTGTTTCCTGCCTTTCCTGTTAAGTGGTATAGACTATTTGTAGGCTTCTGAGCCCCCAAGCCCTTCTGTGTTGGAGGGAAGCCTTCTAGCTTAGTTTTTTTTTCTTATAACTAGCCAGTTTTCTAGTTTCAGCACTCAAATCTGTTTCTTTGATCTCAGCACTTATTCAGAAAAAAAAATTTAATCTGCTTTTACTGTACTTGTGTTTCTACTTACTTTTTTACTTTTGCATCATCTTAAAAGTACTCAATTGTATTTATTACTGCTTGGTGTAACTCATTCTAAGCCTTTTGGTTTAAACACTTGGGCTTCGGACCAGTTGTTTTGCACTGAGAGGGTTTGTGGTCTGCACTGTTGTGGCAGAACAGGTAGCTTACATCCTTCTAGGTTGGGAACTGCTGATTGAGGGCTCAGTGTCTGTTATTCTAAAAGTGTATTAATTCTGGTTTAAGCACTTGGGCTTTCAGGCCAGTTATTTTACATTAAGAGGGTTCGTGGTCTGCACTCTTGTGGGAGGAGAGGCTGGACTCTGCCCTTCTGAGCTGGGAATTTCTGGTTAAAGGCTTATAGTGCATGCATATCTGAACTGCTTCTTACTGAAGTTAGTGCGCCTTGTTTGCTGTGGCATAGACTGGATTCGGGCCTGCTGGATCTAGCTTTGTTTGTGTAACTTGAGCACTAATCCAGGCATTCTCTAAAGTATTCAATTGTATTTATTACTGCTTGGTAGTAACTTGATTAAAGTGTAGCTATCATTCTAAGTCTTTTGGATTAAGCACTTGGGCTTCAGACCAGTTGTTATACATTAGGAAGGTTTGTGGCATGCACTGTGGTGGCAGGACAGGTAGCTTTCATCCTTCTAAGTTGGGAACTGCTGATTGAGAGCCCAGTGTCTGTTATTCTTAAAGTGTATTAGTTCTGGTTTAAGCACTTGGGCTTCAGGACAGTTATTTTACATTAAGAAGGTTTGTGGTCTGCACTCTTGTGGGAGAAGAGGCTGGACTCTGCCCTTCTGAGCTGGGCATTTCTGGTTAAAGGTTTATAGTGCCTGAATATTTGAACTGTATCTTACTGAAATTGGTACACCTTGTTTGCTGTAGCATAGACTAGATCCAGGCCTGCTGAATCTAGCTTTGTTTATATGCTTGTTGTTTGTTTGCTTGTTATTTCCCTGGAATGCTAATTCCACCTAATACACGGCTTCTCAGCGCTTCTGTGGATCACTAGTGATATCTGCATTGCTTACTGTACTTATTTCCTTGTTTCACTTGAAAGAAAGTTACTGTTTGTCATTTTTGCATTTAAGTTACCTGTAACACATTGCATTTAAGTTACCTGGCACTTGCTCACTAAAGCAATTATATAAGTCTGCACTAAAAATTAAAAGCACTACACCCTCACTCCCCACTGGCCCTGGTTTTCAATTATTAAGGAATTCCCAATATTATTCTAGCATGTCCAAAGGTGAGTTGTCAATCTCCTCTCCAGTCCAGCTGGTGAATCTGGGAATCTTGAGGCAATGTTACAACAGCCTCATGTACACAGACAACCCTCTCCTCCTCCCAACAAATTCCAACACATGTGAGAGATGCAACCATATAGCCAAACTGGAGGCTAAGCTCTCTCAACTCAGTACTGGCATAACCAGTCAGGAGGAGAAGGAAACCACACTCACTACAATTCCAGTCTCACATAGACCTACCACGACAGCAAACCAAACACATAATCACACAAAAACATACTCGGAGGCTCTAAATAAAGATGTGACGAAGCAGCAGAGACCTCCAAAGCAGACACCCAAGCAGCCGCTACCCCAAAACAAAACACGTGCAACACATATCTCACAAAGCCAGTGTGCCGAACAGTCACAGTCCTTAAGACTAAACAACACACCTGATGCACTTGTAATAGGTGACTCTATCATCAGGCACACTAACGTCCCGCTCACCAGGCTGAACAAGGAGAGGGTCACGGTGAGCAGCCTGTCGGGCGCTAGGATCCACCACATAACACAAGCACTCAGGTCACTCCAAGGCAAGTACAAATATGACTCAGTCATTGTCCATGCTGGTGTGAATGACCTGAGACGTACCTCCCTGGACTACATGAAAAGAGACATAAAGGAGCTCTCTGAGCATGTAGCCCAGGCCGGTATGACCCTGACCTTGAGTAGCATCTTACCCTCACCAAGAATGATGCCACAATATGAAGACAAGGTGATCAATTTCAACAATTGGCTTAAGTACTGGTGTCATTCAAAGGGGATCCAATGCCTGTCAGCTTGGGATGATATGCTCGACATGCCACAATGCTTCACTAGGGACGGCTTGCACCTGTCACCCCTGGGCTTTCGGATATTGGCAAAGGCTCTTGCTACCCCCATAGTGCCTTTTTAGGCAAGGCTCAAAAGACAAACCCACCTCCATAGGTATCACAAGGGATAAGAAACTAAGGGTAATGCTACTCAACGCCAGAAGTCTAAACCTCAAGATGCACTTTCGAAACTCTCCTTAGCATGGAGAACATCGATATCTGTGCAGTAACAGAAACCTGGTTCAGGGCTCCCGAGAGCACCCCAGCACTACCAGGTTATACCTCATACCATGCTTTTGGCCCCAAAACTTGGACCGAACCACAAAGGAGGGAGTATCGATATTCATCAAAGATACCCACACCTCCAGGTTGGTGGCAAAGCACGAAGCATCAGAGACTATCCATGTGCAACTAACAGTGGGTAAAACTGCCTTCCAGTTTATAGCCTGCTACAGACCACCCTCCCAAACCCAGGAACCCCACTCGGCCTTCCTGAGAACACTGGAAAATATGAAGGTCTCTCCAAACACCATTATATTGGGCGACTTCAACTACCCAAACATAGACTGGGAGCATTACTCTAGCTCCAACACCCTAGCCCAAAGGTTCCTAGAATTTATAAACTCAAATGCTATGCAACAACTTGTTACCACTCCCACAAGAGGAGAAAACATACTGGACCTGATCATCACCAACATGGGGACTCTATGCTCCAGACCAGAAGTGTATCCCTCACTGGTAAGATCAGACCATAAACTAATCTCACTGGATATTCACATCCCGATCCCACCCCCTGCCCAGAAAACCACAGTGAAAAACTTCTCTAAAGCAAATTTCACACTCCTCAAAACCGAGGTGGAATCCTTCAAAGCCCCCGGGCCTGTGGAAAATATGGCCCAGACCGCAGAATCCGTTATAAACGCATTCTATGAATACCTTCAGGAATGCATGGATCATACGATCCCAAATAAAACCAAGACCCAATCCTCCAAAGGCAGGCGTCCTGTCTGGTGGACCCCAGCCATAAACAAACTATACAATAGAAGGAGGAAGCTACTAAATGATAGAGCAAAATCCCAAAAGGGAAGGCATCACTGATCAGTATTAGCAAAAACTACGGGCACACATAAAATTGTCTAAGGCCAGCTTGAGAGAAAAATTGCACAGGACACTAAGGATAATCACAAGGCTTTCTTTAGTTATGTTAGGAACCTGGGTGGTAATTCCCAGATATGCTCAGAATTAGTCCAAAATGACAAAAATACACCAAACCCACAGACATTGCCAACATCCTAGCTGACAGGTTCAGTGCAAACTTCTCCCACCAAAAGGGCAAATATCTATCCCAGCAGTGTGCTGCCCCTGATATCTCAGATGCTCAGGTAAGAGCCACCCTCTCCAAAGCAAAAAACACAGCATCAATGGGACCAGACGGTGTCCCGGGCTGCGTCCTACATGAACTCCAAGAAGAGCTAAACCCAAACATAAAACTACTGTTCAATCTCAGCCTTACTACAGGATATGTGCCCAAAGAGTGGCGTACAGCAACAGTGGTCCCTCTCCATAAAGGTGGTGCCTCAACGGATCCTGGAAACTATCGCCCCATAAGCCTGACTAGCTTGGTCTGCAAAGCTATGGAAAGGATCATCATGGACCTCATAAATAAAGATATTGGGGACCTACAAACACTGGAGGCTACCCAGTTCGGCTTTGTTAAGGGCAGATCCTGCCTCTTAAACCTGGTTGATTTCTTTGAAACAGTCACCAAGGCCATTGACGAGGGGAAGGTGGTCCACACAGCCTACCTGGACCTCACAAAAAGCCACTCTGGCATTATAGATAAGCTCAACAGCTTAAATATAAACCCCAATGTCACTAGATGGATTGCAAATTGGCTCAAGGACAGAACCCACATGGTTAGAATTGCTGGAGCCATGTCAGACTCCAAACCAGTTACAAGTGGTGTCCCACAAGGCTCAGTCCTGGGACCTCTCTTGTTCGGTATATATTTCTTGGAGGTACAGGCCAACACGGAAGGACTGTGGCTGACCAAGTTCGCAGATGACTGCAAACTGGGCGCCATAATCGACTCTCCAGCTGACACAAGCATCCTCCAAAAGGGCCTCATAGAAACAGACAACTGGTGCCAGAGCCATGGCCTCAAGCTAAATGCCAAAAGTGTATAGTCATCCCTTTGGCAAAACAAAGTGCCCACAAATTACCACATAGGTGGTAATCCATTAAGAACAGAAGAAGTAATTAGGGACCTGGGGACCCAAGTTGATAGCAATCTCTCATTTGACAACCACATGGCCAAAGTGGTTAGAAAAACATTTTATATAGCCCACCTAATCATGAAGGGATTCACATCTAGATCAGGGGACGTCATCGTGCCTCTTTACTCATCCCTCATCAGGCTCATAATTGAGTACAATGCCCCTTTTGGGATGTACCTTACCAGACACCTGCAGCAACTGGAAAGACCCCAAAAGTACCTCACCAAGAGGATCAAAGGGCACAAACAGATGCCATATGCTGCCTGGTTAAAGAGACTCCAGCTCTACTCAGTGGCATACCGCCTGTTCAGAGGCGATCTGTGCCTGACGTATAAAGCCATGTCCAACCCGGAATTAATGGACATGCTGCACCTCAGAAAATCCAAATCCCATTGAACTACGCGCTCGAGAGACTTGAACCTCAGCATTGAAATAAATAGGACATGCTGGAGGGACAGATTCATAACCCAGATGCTCCCTTCACTCTGGAATAAAATCCCAGTCCAGGTTAGGCAGAGTCCCTCATTGACTCTCTTCAAGAGGAATCTTGATGAGTGGATGGGAGATCATAGGTTTACCCCGGGTATCACTTCTGTGTCACTGTTAGACAGAGGCACAGTATACTAACCTCGAAAAAGGGCATAGCAAAATAAATTTAAAATGGGTGGCGAAAGCCAAACACATTCTGGCTAGGCTTATAAATGCCCTAGGGCAGATAGCCTAGTATGAACCTATGAACCTATGAACCTATGAACCTAAAATTTGAAGAGCAGACTTCATGGTGCCAAGAATAGTTTAACCCTAAGCTAAGCAGCGGGGGTTCAGGAGCTTACAAACAGTCCTGGATACAGCAGATCTGTATCTGGGCTAGACTTCTTACAGGAAAGGCAGGAAACAAGCTTAGAACTTTTTTTTTTTGTAAAGTGGAAAGGGAGTAAGGAGGAGCAGAAGATAACTTAAGGTTAAGAACTAAGTGAGTTGGTCTTCTCAGATGTTCTCCCTGTATTAGGTAGAATGAGGTAATGACACTGAACTGGGAGGAGTGTCCCAGATCAAATTTACAGTAGGGGCGGGTAACTGCAAAACCACAAAGTATAAGAACAGGATACCAATAGGGAGAGAGGGTGGGAGACAAAAATCAGAACAAACCCAAATAAGTGCTTAACTAATATAGAACAGTTCCAGTTAATACCTCACACACAGTGAAATTTGCTAGAAAAGTATGCAGCAGACAATAAAAGTGCTATAAATAACTCGGAAAAATAAACAAAAAATAGGATACTTAATGTTATATATCGCAGATTGGTATTTAGAATCTCTACCATATTCTTACACAATACAATCCCCAAATAGTCCAAGGTTGAAACTTGCTTACCAAGAATATGATTTACAGATACTTGTACCAGTTGTTTTTTATTTAACAACAGGAACTTTGATTTAGCTTTATTGAAGTAGAGACCTGAGAGTTTTTGAAAGTTTCCTATTAGTAAATCTGCTTCATCCAATACTTCTTTAGTGTTAGGTAACGTGAGAAGCACGTCATCAGCTAACAACATTATTTTGGAATAGTATTGATCATATACATCTATCCCTCTTATTTTTGAATTGCTACGTATTAGAATTGCAAGAATTTCTACAGCGAATGCAAACAAGATAGGCAACATGAGACATCCTTGTCTAGTGCCTCTAGCGATCAGTATGGCTTCAGAGGTAAAAGGGCCTATTTTAACAAACGCTAAGTTATTCTCATAAACTTTCTTTATAAATGTGATAAAAGAGAGAGGAAAATCAAGCATATTCAAAACTTTAACTAGATAATCCCAGTTTAAAGAATCAATGGCATGTTCTATATCTAAACTATCAGTGCTTCTTGATTTTCTCTATTTAAATAATCAGTTAATGTTAATATCCTTTTGATATTTTCCTGTGTTTGTCTATTACATATACAACCTGTTTTATCTTTATTAATTATACTGGACAATGGGACTTTCATTCTATTAACTATAATTGATATAAAGATTTTTATAATCATTATTAAGCAAAGATATTGTTTTTTAAGAATTACAATATTTAGGGTCTTTATTTTCTTTTAAGATAGGAGTAATTCAAGAATATCTCAATGAAGGGGGAAGTATTGCTAATGATTGGACTTCAAGAAAGGTTTTATGCAGGAGAGCAGTTATAGAATTGGGAAATAATTTATACATTTCTATAATTAAACCATCTATCCCTGGTGCCTTGCTAGATTTACTTTCTTTAATCCTGTCTAAAATTTCTTTCTGTGTTATTGGTTTTTGTAACTCCAGCCTTAACTCTTCAGAGCTTTTTTTAATGTTGGACGTTATATTATCTAGGTTGCAAATTTCATTTATATTATTTCACTTTTATGGTGTTCTGCATAATGATATTTAAAAGCATCTAAAATGTCACCCATGTCTGAGACAATCTTCCTTCTTCCTTCAGCTAATATGCTATCAATATTATTCGTTTTTGATTGCATTTTAACTTTCATAGATAGATTATGCAGATGTTTTGGAGTAGTAGCATAAGAGTTTATTTTTAATCTTTCTATGGCTAAGTTAGTTTTATCGGATAATATTTCATTATATTTTTTTTTTGGCTTTTTCTATTTTATTTTTATTTTCCGACTCACATAAATTATTATTGGATTTAAGTAATACAAGTTGATTTTGTAATTCTTGTAATTCTGATTCCCATTCTTTAATTTTATTTTGAAATCAGTTAAGGGTTTTGCCATATATATATATATATATATATATATATAAATATATATATGTGTATATATATATATATATATATATATATATATATATATATACGGATCACCTTTAAAACCTCGAAACCGCGTTTGCCCGAAACACTAATGACCGAAACGAAAAGACCGAAAACATAAATAACGCAAAACACGAAAACCATTACACCAACACACTACGTAAACAACACAGTACACTACATAACATATGCACTATCACTAACCCAAACCGTAACGCTAAGACCCGACACTACCGCACACTTACGCTACCTGCACCCTAACCCTAACTCACTTAACCCACCCCTAACCCACAGTCCTCACCATCGCACACACCTACCTGCACTAACCTAACTCACTTAACCCACCTAACCCACAGTCCTCACCATCGCACACACACCCTACCTGCACCCTAACCCTAACTCACTTAACCCACCCCTAACCCACAGTCCCTCACTATAGCACACTTACCTGTCCGCTCCCTAACACTAAATCCCTCGATCGACACACACCACGAGTCCCTAACCCACAGTCCCTCACCATCACACACCCTACCTGCACCTAACCCTAACTCACTTAACCCACCCCTAACCCACAGTCCCTCACTATCGCACACTTACCTGTCCGCTCCTAACACTAAATCCCTCACTCGAGTCCCTAACCCACAGTCCCTCACCATCGCACACACCCTGTCTGCTCCTAACACTAAATCCCTCAGTCTGTCGGGTTCTCACCTTTTCGGTCATCTGCTCGGTATTCTCATCCTGGATTCCGTTTTGAGACAAGCGTGATTTTGAGATTTTAAAGGTGACCCATATATATACATATATATATATATATATATATACATACATATATATATATATATATATATATATATATATATAAGCTTTTAACGAATCCCATACCATAAGTATATTTGTTTCTGGTTTGTAATTAATCTCTGGGAAAAACTGAAGTTCAGAAGTTAAACAAAGTTTAAATTCTTTGATTTTTGTAATGCATGAAGGAATCCTTGAAGTAATAACTAACTATTTAAACTGTGTGTGGATTTCCAATACCAGGGAGTTATGGTCTGAAAATGGACATGGCTTTATTGAAAATTTTAAAATTTTAGTATATAAATCTTGAGAGACATATATTTTATAAATTCTTGTTTGGGTTCCATGTCTATAGTCTTGATGTAAGAAAAGTAATGAATTAGATCCTACAGCATCATAAACATCTCTTAGTTTAAAAAAATCTCTATCCATTTTTTTAATAGTTTAGCTGTGGATGAGAGTCGGGTGGATTTCTTATTTGTGGTTTTTGTGACATCTGTAATACAATTTGGATCACCTCCTACTATTATATTGCCTTTAGAGGTAGTTGTAATGAGGTCTAAGTGCTTCTTAGCTAACCCTATCCCCGTACCAGGGAAGCAATATAACTTCACTAAAGTCCATATTCTGTTGTTGAATTTTAATATAACTATAGCTATGAGTCCATCCCTCTCCACATATTTATAGATAACTTCTGGATTCAATGAGGTCTTTTTCCATAGTAGTGTTACTCCTCTAGTCTTTGATTTATAAGAGGATTGAGCTAGTATTTTGTAATTATTAGGATCCCACTAAAATGTGTCGTTTATTTTAAAATGGGTTTCTTGAACAAAAGACTACTTGAGCTTTATTTAGTTTTAGGTATCTCAATAAGTTAGATCTTTTGTTTAGGTTGTTTAAGCCATTAGTATTTAAAGACACCAAAGTCAGTTCCATGTCAGGATTTTTATTTAGTTAAAAACAACTATGTATTTATAAAATCCTAGATACGTAACACTCTTTCTGTATAGTTAACTCTATGTTAATTAAATATCTCTTAATTATCTTAATCAGCATTGTTTTTCATGAGGTTTAATAACGAAAATTTTTTTCAGGCATTTTAAAACCAGAGAAAAAAAGAATAAAAGCCTATTAACAAAACTTGCATATGTATAAATCTTAACCCAAACTAACCATGGAATGAAGAACATTCCTAGTCTAACAGACAAAAATAAATCTGTTAGACTAACCTTCCTAACCACCTTCTCACTCTTTTCGAGTCCATAAAACAATACATATTAAAGGAGAGAAAATTTATAAATTAAGTAACCAGCAATGTTTACTTTTCATCCATTCAGACTTTAATTTCTCTTATAAATTAAATTAAGTAATTCAGCAACCTACAATTGTCATCAATGCATTACTGATGTGAAGGTGACCATTCAAAGAATACAAGAATTTTATAAATTTAAGTTTCCAGATATAAGAATGTAAGTAAGTATAAGCTTGTTTACTAGTCTGACTTTATACATATTATTCATTCAGGCTATATGCTAAGTAGTCCTGTTACTTGAATGGTGTATAATTAACTAAAATAATGAAATGCATGATCCAAGTTGTCTAAATAAGTTCCTAGATTAATGTAGCCTATTTAACAAATCTATACAATATTTATGTTCCATTTTCTTTTGTTTATTAATTATAATCAAATGCATTTACCCAGAATAAAAATAAAAAGAACTAAGTGTTTATACATAAAAATGTGTAAACAATATCCAAAAGATAGATGGTATCAAAAGTTGTTAGGAGAACTTCATGCATCATACACATGACATTAGTGTATTTCTATCTTTATAAGGACTCTATTTAACTAAGTGTTTGTTGAATTGGTTATTAGAAATTTTGTGCAGTTTTAACAAATATAGTGAATAACATTATTATTTTATGTGAGCCTTTGGTATTAATATCAGCATTTATTAGTGTCTGCTAAAGAGTATAACACTATGTGAGAGTTAGGTACAGTTGTCTGTGATGTTTGTGTGATCATACTTAAACTAGGGCTCTATTTGGTATATTGTTTCATGAAATTGAAAGTTTAAGCAGCACTGTTTCAACTTCACAGACACATTTTAATAAGGTGAACCCATGGCTTATCTATTTGTACCTTTTGCCATATATTAAGCATGAATTGTTGTCTGTGATACAGAAAAATAATCTGACAAATCTTTAAACATATTATAACTTATAAACAAGTTTTCTGATTTATGTATTAAAGGAAGATACATCACAGATTGTCTAAAAGTAATTTTATGTACTCCTATGTATTACTTGTTTTCTCCCAGATGCACATGAGTCTGTGCATATCCTGTTATTTTTCATATTTTATGAATCTTCCACTTTTTACTTATTTTATGGACATTGCCAATAGACATAAATATATCTCTAATCTAAGAGAAAACGTTAATAACTGTTTACTGAGTAGTGTAAAGAAAGTATAAATGTTGCATGTCCAATTATACATAGTGTCATCTATTTTAAACAAAACACCAGCAGTATCACTAAATACTTCTAAATCACTTTCACTAGAGGAGAAGCCCTCTGTACCCTAACGACCAGTCAGGGAGTCACTACCTTCTATTCACGTTACTTTTGTAATCTGAGCTCTGTGACATATGAGTAGAAGACAGACTGACACATATGATGTCTCGAGCATTGAACAAAGCTTCACCACTTTAAGTTTGATGTATATGATTTCCTGTTCAGCTAGCATTAATACACATATTCCTTCACTTCAACCCCTTCTCGTGAGAATCTCCCCATCAATTAACCCCACCTATGAACACTGAACCCGAAAACCACAATCACTGTCCAACAAACCCCACATCCACCTCTACACAAACAGTCCATCCCTTCACATATCATGAAACAAAACAAACCCAGCCAAATGTCCCAACAGCATAACCTGTTTATTTATTCAGCACTATATACAAAGGATGCTCACTTCTTTAACCTCCAGCTATCATGGGGAATATTAGGAGCATAAATATTCACAGTTTACAATAGCATCTCTGCCCCAACCAGCGTCTCAGACCTATACACAGGCACCTATCTTCCAAGTTCCTTTCCCTCTTACCAACGCCAGCCATAGTCTCTAATCTCTTACTTATTAAATCAGATGTGGAAAGGTTACCTCACAAATGGGTAATTGCATTTCAACCCAAAACTTTAAGCCAAACCTACTACTATTATAAAACTCTAGATAATAAAAGAAGAACAAAAATGGATGTACAGAGATCATGATGCACTCGCCTGCTGCATCTCACAGAGAGGAAAGCTCAATCTATCAATCATGGGCAAAAAAAGCATAAAAAGCTAGCTAATTAGACTCCATTTTAATCGGGGACATGCATCATTTGAAACAAGATTCACTGCCAGACGTAATGATCTCTAAAAAGTAATCTTACGTATTAGTAACTAGCAAGCATTTACTAGGATTAAGGCATTTACATTTAATTAGTGTGAGTTACTGATTGCAAGAGCAGATCTTGCATAGTTTAAAACTGGAGTAGATTTTTTTTCATTTATTTTTTCCAATAACTCCATTATTTAGCTATTAAATAGTTTAAACTTGGGTATGACTGTAGGAAACAACTATTTATCCATAGGACTCAAAACTTCTAATATGAGTTGAAATGAACAAAACAAGACTTATAAACTTGTCACTTTTTTAAATCATGAAGTATGAGACAGTTTGCTATTTAACTTTACTACAAAAGTAATTCTATTCTATTGCATTGCTATTAATGGGATATAACCAAATATTTTTCCTTTCTTTTTTCTTTTATTGTGTGTGTGTGTGTGTGTGTGTGTGTGTGTGTGTGTGTGTGTGTGTGTGTATATATATATATATATATATATATATATATATATATATATATATTTATATGTAAGAACGTTTACGGGACATACCTTGTTTGAAATATAAGATAAACACATTATGTATTCCAGTTAAGTTGCAGTAGATAGTTAGAGAGATTTAGAAGGGACAACAATTTATGATTCAGTTTTTTGCTTTTTCTTTTTAACATCAGTCCAGGAAGATTTGTCTGTGACCCTTTTCAACAAAGGAGCTGTCCAATCCATATCTTCAGGTATGGATATAACATTATTGTTTTTAATGAAAGCAGTGGCTTCTTCTAAGTTGTTGAAAGTCCTCATTTCATTTAGGTGTAAGAGTTTAATTTTGGCAGGAAAGGCAAGTTGAGTTTTGATGTTGTTTTGCTTTATAGGTTCATAGGTTCATAGGTTAGGTTCATAGGTTCATAGGTTCGTAGCTTTATTAGTGGTCATACTTTTTTCCTCTGTTCCAGGACTCTGACAGAATAGTCATTGTCAAACCTTATTGGGTTTTGATTATATTTTAAAGGCTCTTTCTCCAGCCTGTCTTTAGGACCAGTTCTTTGTCTAAATAAGATAAAAACTTTATAACAATTGATCTAGCAGTAGTACATGATGATGTTGATGCTGGTCTTCCTAAAGCTCTGTGAGTTGCCTCAATGCCAAATGAGAACCCCCTCTTTTAAGTCTAAGACTTCTGGAATCCATTTATTTAAGAAAGTGATGATATCTTCTCCTTCAGCTCTTTCAGGGATGCCAAATATTCTTATGTTAGATCTTCTCTCCCTGTTTTCAAGGTGATCCGCTTTGTTTAGAAGCCAAATATTTTGCTTGGTAAGTAATTCCTTCTGTGTTTCCTCTTCTTTGAGTCTTTCCTCAAAGTCATTCAGGGTGGTTTCTATGTCAGTTATTTTAGGCTGATGTTGCTGAATGAGTTATTTAAGTGTATCTATTTGTTTCTAACAATTTTCCTTGAGATTTTGTAGATTTTCCTTAACGTCATCTATTTTTAATGACAGTTCTTGTATTGCAGTAGTTACCAGTTGTAGTTCTCTTTTTATAGCCAAGTCAGTTCTCCTTTGTAGTTTGACAGGAAAAGAATCACCTAAATCTACCAAAATTTCTAGTTATATAGTTTATACTTTCATCTATCAATTCTGAATGTTTTTGTTAAAAAATAAATAAATTATTTCCTGTATTTTATATTAGATTTATGGAGCTCTGAAAATCTACTGCTTTCAGTTAACCATTCAGACTCTGCCCCCACACATATATATTTTGATGCAAAATAGCTCTTCCTCCTAATGTTTCAAATTTGATGTAGTGTATGCAATTGTTGCTGGAGGGTATATCCAAAATATAAGTTATATAAGTCTGTAACATCTAAACACACACACACACACACACACACACACACACACACACACACACACACACACACACACACACACACACACACACACACACACACATTCAGAAGCATAAACATATATACTAACATACACACAGAAATACACACATTCATAAATACAGGCAGGCATAAAAGAAAGACTCGGACACATATACATAGAAACACACAAACACACACATCAATTTGACATACTTTTATTCTGAGATGTATCCATGTCTCATAATAAGAAAATAAAACATAGCAAGGTATTGAAGCTATCTACACCCCTGCCTGCATTCCTGTTATAGTGCCCAATTTAGAAGATACTGCTTCTCTGTATATTTTATAAATTAAAAAAAATGATGATTAAATTCAGTCAGTAATGTCATGCATTAAGAATTTCATACCTCTCTCACTCTCACTATATATGTCTGTCTTTCTCTCTCTTACACTTTCACGCATGCAAGCACATACACTCATACTCGCTCTTACATGCAGACAGAAACATACACAATCATTCACATGCATGCATGGTTTTCACTTATTTTAGAGTATTTACTTCTTGTTTTAATTTTAAGCTCGCTAAACAGCAAAGCGTTGCTTAGCGAGCATAAAATAATGGCAGCCATTACCTTTTTTACAGCCTGTGTTTTATGGCAGTTTAATACGTTGCTGTGAAGCAGTGGAGTTGTTTTTCGGTCATCTTCCAATTAGGGTATGAATATACAAGTCGCTTATTCTTTAATAGCCAATTAAATCAAGAACTAGTAATGAAATAAATTCACAAAACAGAACATGTTTTATGCCATATTCTGCTGGCCAAGAGGCTTTAGTACTCATTCTGTAACATGGAAAATGATGGATTGCCTTTATGCAATAATTTAATAAAAAAAACAACTTTAGAAAAGGAAATAATTAGATACCTTCTTTTTCTGTGGGAATACTGAGCAGTGATGTGACAATGCATTTAATGATGTATCGTTTATCGGCAAAAGATATTTAAATCATTTTTTCCTAAACAAATTTTCACTAAATAAAAAGTGCTAGTGCGTCCATGCAACAAAGGCTGGCACTGTTTCTCCCAAGAATAACAACACAACAAAAGTGAAACATCGTTCAACAAAAATCATAGTCCGAACTGTAACAGCTGAGTTCTCAAATGTTGATTCTTGCATTCAATATGTTTTGTGATGGTTGGCTGTGGAGGCAATGACCACAGATTGTCATACAGGAAAGTAAATATTCATTTAAAAAATATATTAAAAGTATTTTCAAGTATATAAATAAAATGCAAGGTAGTCATATTTTCAGATGTTAACTCTCTCAGCCGTTACATTTGTTTTGGGGGAAAGTACCACAACTTGACAATACACAGAGCTACAAAATTACAGCTCAATGCATAAGTGTGGATGAGAAATTCTGCAGATGATATTTATGATGTAATTGAGCAGGAAATGTAAAGACTACTTCTAGGGTGGTACTCTACATTATGTTCCCACTGTCATCTCACAGGCACTCTTTTCTAAGTCAATAAGGGCTATCATCACTGACATGGGTGGTCATGCCCCATCTCTTCACTGGCCCTCACCCATTGTACTCCATTTCTGCCCCCTGGTAGTGGTCAGGACAGGAGCAGTAGCATGAGCCTGCCAGGACCCACCTTCCCCAGGAAGGCTGCACACCCTCACTGCACAGTCATGTGTCTGAGCTGCTATTTAAACTTGGGACATTTGATTCACAGTGATGGCTTCATTCCTCTATGCCCCTGGTATGGCATTAAGGAAGGCATTGATTCTGCCTAAGAAGCAGTAGCGTTGTCTGTACATAGAACAAAGAAAAGGAGACAAAGATTTAAGAAATTCTGTGACTGCTGAGAAACATCTCTTGGATTGTATTTCAAGGATATAAATATTTCCTTAACAGCTTTCTTAAATTATTATATTTTTAAGGCTATTGCTTTAATAGATTTTCTTTAACTATACAATCTCTATATTGCTGAAGGCTCATATTTACTTGCTAGATGAGGTACTGGCTATATTACCCATTGCTGTTTCATCAACTGATATTTATTTTTCATAGAATTCATGGGCGTTTCATGGCTATTTTAGTCTAATGATCAAGTATGCATTACCAGTGCAGATGCCAGTGAGTCTTGGGATAAATGTGAGAGCACACGAGGAGCTCAGTCGAAGTTAAGACCTGACTCTCTTTTATGACCACCTGTAATCTTAACCATATGGTAATGGTTTTAGGAAAAATAACCATTTGGTTAGCTGTCCTTTCTTATGCTCTTTAATATTTCTTTGTGTCTTTCTTTATTTCTCTACTCTGTTAAATGTCAACTTGAAGCTTTCTGTCTTATAGTACTAGGGCCTGAGATTGAGACTTCATCATTGTTTGTGTGGGGTCTGCATACTCTCCATACGTTTGTGTGGGTTTTCTTAGGGTAGGCTATTCTCCTCCCACTTTTCAAAAACATGTTAGTTGACTTGCTGCTCTAAATAATCTCTGTTTATTGCATTTACCTTACCTTTATGGCCTTTATGGTGCTGCCAGGTCATTTTTTTCTTTGCTTTATTTCAGAGTTGCAGCAGACATTTTCTACATGGCATACAGGACTCAATGAAGTCAGATTTTGCATTTTTAAATCTTCTCTGCAAGGATGGCACGTCAGAGGATGGAGGTCATTTTATGAGAAAAAAATGTATGTTCTCAGGTTACTAGGGCCATTTATTTCTTTAATTAAAGGTGCAATAGATATAATCTCTTGGTCACACTAGTTCAAAAACAATGTTTTTCCAAACATGGCAAGTTTAAAAGATACCAAGGCCAGGTGTATCCCCAGTCTTGATACCAGAATTGTTTTCATTAAAGACACTGTATTGGTATAAATGTTCTAAAGCCAAATTATATTTTTGATTTAATATGGTGCTGTAATAAGTCTTAATATATGGTGTCAACATGTTTTTCTTTGATTCTAACAGACACTGGAACCAGCAAGTAAGAATGCATCACAGTATTCCTTGGGTATATAATAACTTGTCATTTGCAATGTACTGCCATTGCACTCAGGACTGGTTACATATCTAACTTAAAGTGATTGTTGGGAATAATATTAATTTTGTTTATTGACTAGGTTGGCCCACAGTCACTTTTCAGGGAAAAGCCAGGAGCAATGCCTGGTTTAATGACTTACTCAAGCTCTGAGTAGGCAAACAAGGGCTTAGAGAATCAAACCCTGTACGAGAGGAACTACAATTTGCAAACTTAACCACTGTGACAACTGCCAGTGCAAACTGAACAACTCTGCTGTTACCTTGAATAAGATAAAGTAGATATTAGAAAATTAAATGAATGCACACTGAATGTAACTAATGGGATGAGATTTATTATGAATTATAATTAATTTAAAGAATGCTTTTCTTTGAGACAAAAGTAAGAAAGGTGAAAATCTCTTTTTTAGTTGGAGATATTTCTGCCACAGCATTT
Organism: Protopterus annectens; assembly: GCF_019279795.1. Taxonomy (NCBI): domain Eukaryota; kingdom Metazoa; phylum Chordata; order Ceratodontiformes; family Protopteridae; genus Protopterus; species Protopterus annectens. The sequence goes on from NC_056741.1 coordinate 1,994,155,531, forward strand.
AAACAGTTGTGATTTTAAATGCGATAAGAAGTGAAATGGGGTTGGGTTTGTTCATGTGTACCTCGCAGAATGATCCTTTTTCCTTGTCAATTCTGAAGGAATGATGTCCTTTTGGAATTTTCTAAATGTTTCTCTAGTATTTGAAAAGGGTAGGGAGTCCTGTTCCACTCACGTATGTGAGAATACAATTTATTTTAAATGATTAACTAATAACATAATGTTTCATACATAAACTTAAGTACTGAATGCTGAGAACCATTGAGCTTCCTTCTGTTTCTGTACTGGTAAAAGCTGCTACCAAAAATATTGTAAAATTAGCTTTAAAGCATTCTTCGTTACAATGTCAGAATACTTCTCTAATATGTGACTTTGTCTTTTGATAGTTGAATCATAAAGTTACCAAGCTTACAAGCCTCTAGGGGAAAGCTTATTTTTCCTTTTCTTGTTGAAGATCTAACAGAAAAGATTTTATTTAAAATGACACTCCCAGTGAGGTAAAAGAGACCCACATTTTTTTGCTTCTCAGTGGAAAGGAAAATACAGAAAGATCTGTCTGTGCTCCATAGTGTTGCACGATAGTTTGTTCCTTATTATTGACACTACCTCTGAGAACAGAAGGAGTGCACAAAGGCAGCCATGAATATCTTCTAATCCAGTGGTTGGATCAAATATGTCCTGGAACAAGCTGAAAGGATGCTCCATGCTAAAGTAATTACAGACAGACTGAATGAGTTTTAATTTCTTTTTCAGAACTCTGTAATAGTATGTTTCAATGCCATCACTAATTAAAATAATATATCTTTTAACTCTTGAATTTGTGATATAATGACTGTTTATGTGAAGCCTCAGTCAGGTTCTCAAATCTCAGCAAAGAAAAAAAAAATAATAAAAAACAATTTTTTTCTGTGCTAAATGTGAGAAGCATGCTTTGTAAGAAACAACAGTTTTCTTAAAGCATAGTGAATTTTAAGATGCATGCATTAAAGTATGAAAACCAAACCGTATTTCGTTTAAAGCAGTGGATTATACTTTGCAGAAAAATGACTACTGTCCTTTTTTGTTCTGGAATATTTTCTCACACATAAATGCTCTCTTCCTAATTCCATTTATACACATCAGACTTGAATTATTTAATATGAGTCATGATTTAAATCGCAAAAAATGCAGCAAATAACATACTTGTAAAGTAGTCACAGCTGCATTTTAAAGCAGTTTATGTACTTTCCATCACGTGTTGCTACAGCTTCTTGATGTTCATAATATATCTAGTTAAATTTGTTTTATAATATTAAAATCTGAATTTAAGTGTCCACTACTTGATGGTTGTACTGTCAGTAAAATGCTTATTTTTTTCGGCTGTGTTTGTAGAAAAATATTAGGCTAAATTAAGACAACCAAAATCTCTACATTTAAATGTAACCGTCATAAGCTGTGGGGGTTCATTTCACATGAGAGAGACAGACTGACTCTAAAGCTATTAAGTCTGGTCAGAATATCTGTGTCTAATTTTGGCACTCTGTATGAGCAGGAACACTCCTGTCATCAGGATTTGTTCCCAAACTTTGCATGCCAGCTCACTGAAATATTTTTCTTTGACATTCTGGAAGTGTCTTTGGTGAACACTTCAACAACCACCTGATATGAGTGGTTACATGTGACTTCTCCAGTTCTTCATTTCCAGTCATTGTAAAAATAGCCCATCTATATTCCCTCACTACCTGTTTTAGGAACTTAAACTGATCTTCATTTTGAAGTTAGAAATTTTCAGTCCTGGCTTCTTCAAACATGATCCTGTGTTAAACAGAACCTCACAGCTGATTAGCAATGTAAGAGCCATCTTGTTTCTTCTGACTCTACATTTCACTACTGCCATACCATGCAGCTGGTAGCTGTGAGTCTTTCAAGGCTTCTAAAAGTGCTCCCATCAGTTTTTCCTTCCCTTTCTTCCCACTCAGTATATTTCAGGCTTTAAGGTTGGACTAGATCTCCTTATCTTGTTAGTCCAACCTGGAATTATATTCAGGGTTGTAATTGGACTCCATTTCTCTGTTTTCTGAAAATGCCTTAGCCTACCCATCTTTTTCCCACTTTATTCATAGGTTCATAGGTGTGTACTTGGGTAATGACCTCTAGGGCCTTTTTGATAAGAAAGCCTAGACATGCATCCCAAATCTCTTATATGTTTTGGGGCTTGGGAGAGGAAACATTTACAGGCTGTCTGTGCCCATTAGAGACATAGGTAGCAAACCAGGTGTGAATTTCTGGTTTCCCATCCAGTTGTCCGAGGTATACTAAAATTGGATTAGGGAGGAACTCTGCTTCACATGGATGGAGAGCCTGTTCCAGAGAAAAGGTAGTCTTTGGTATACATACATACCTGTCTCTCCAATAGGTCCCATTTATATCATAGGCAAGGTTTAAGTCTTTAGAATGAGTAATTCTGGTACTGTTTGTTTTGAAAGAGGTCCATCAGAGTGGGATCTGAAGATGTCTTGTATGCCCGGCATAGATTTCCCTCAACAGCCTGAAGGAGACAGAATACAGTGATAGAGCTCTGAGATGGTCGGCAATGGACATAGTATTTACATCCTGTATTATTTTAGTGAGGAACCTCTGTAGATGTCCCAGTTGTTGGATATGCCCTTTTAGGTATATATTAAAGGGGGCATTGTGTACAATGACAGGTCTGATGAGTGCCAAACACAGTGGAACAATGACCTCCTTGAACCTAGATGCCATACCTTTGTTTATAAGTTGTATAACATAGAATGATTTCCTCACTACTGTAGACACGTGGCGGTCAAAGGCTAGATTACCGTCTATGTTTGTCTCCATGTACCTGAATACTGGTTTAGCTCTTAAGGGTGTGTTATCAATGGATCTACTTCAGAAGCTTGAAGTTTCAAAACTTCAAACTTCAAATGACTGAAACCATAAGATTGAAGTTTTAAAACTACTAAAAAAAATGAAAACAAAATTGTTTTTTATCTTTTTGCAGGGAGGTAAGCCCCCCTCTACCACCCACTCCCCCTGCTAATTAAATATACTCCAAGATCACACTATAGTGAGGAAATTGTTAATATCCCATTCCGTGCTGTACAGTGATCTCTATTCAAAATATTCAAAGTTTCAAACTTCCATCTTATGAGCCCAGCCTTTTGAAGTTTTGAAACTTTGAGCTTCTGAAGGAGATCCATTATCGATATAGTAGTCACCAGGGGTGGTTCACTACCTAAAGGATACTATTATGGATTTCTTGCCATTAGTTTTAGTCTATGGAATTGACATCAGTTATTTATCTGTATCAACCTTTCTTGGAGAACATGAGTGTCAGTCAGGGGATATATTATTTGCAAATTTGGCCAGCCAGAAACCCTTGACTTCAGAGAAGTAGATACCAAGAAGGAGTGTTCCCAAGACCAATCTTCTGGTGACTGGCCTTTCAGTAGAGGTGGACTCCCCAATTCTGTTGTCCTGGGCTCTGTTTGTAAGCCAACTGCCTATCCATTGGGTGACATAAGGGGTTATATCTAACCTCTTAAGTTTGTCAACAATGCCCACATAGGGTATTAAGTCCAATGCCTTGGCCAGGTCAAGGTAGGCAGTTTGAACCATATTGCTCTCATCCATTGCTGTGGTGACCTCAGAGATGTCTATCAACTTGAGTAGGCATAATGTGGCCTTGACGAAACCAAATTGGGTTGGGCCCAGTGTATGGAGGTTTCCTATGTCATTAGTGATAATTTCTGTGATAATAATTTCTGTAGCTTTGCATTATTTCAGGATTCCATCTCCCATGCAGCTGCATTCTCCCATAATTTGTTTCCCTTGAACATCAGTTATGAGACTACTCATAGTCCTCACTTCTGGAGAAAACTAAACTAGTGGTTGATTTGTTTGCTGCCATCATCAGATATCTTACCCAACAATGCCATGGAGTAGTCTCTGTCTTGTACTGTATCAGTGCTTAGTTCCAAGCACCTGGCTGTGACATCCTGCCTTTCTCTTAATCAGTTTTTATCTCCAGGCATTTTATCTGATATCTATCAATCACTCAGTGTAAGCTCCAGTTCTGTCCTATATCCATTTTATGCTGACAGCTACCCTAGCATCAGCAAAGTTCTCTGGCTCAATGATGTTAAATGTAATACCAGCTTAATTTCTGGAATTGTCTCTAGCATCAGCCTATCCTTGCCATCAGGCCTAGCAATAGCCTACTCTGTAATGTTGGGTCTGGTGTCAGTTTTACGTTTGGCATTGATCCTAGCATTGATCTTAGCCCTAACATGAGGCCCAGAATCAGACTATCCTACTATATTATGACTTGCTATGATGCTCTTGACATTTCTTGCAGCATCTGAGTAGCATAGATCATGTTAAGACTACTTACATAACATCATGTTTGGCTTCTTCAGTTGATACTGTGTATCATTCATTTTTGCTTCCTTGTTATCCTATATTGACTATATAGTTAGCAAGAGGTGCTTCTCTGGAACATATATGTTATATTGTAGCACTGACAGTGTGCGATGCTCACATAGCCTGCACTAACACAGGCAGCTACAAGCACAGCAGAAATCATGCAGAATTGCACCCATGTAATGCAGTATGCATTTAATAAGCATACTAGTTCTTTCACCATTTTAGAATGTAAAGACACCGTTCACAACCAGTAACTTAGTATGGATATCAAGGTAATGAATGCATAACCAAAGATGGTTACACTAATATTAAATCAAAAGCAATCATGACTAAACTACTTAATGTAAATTGAACATCACTAACCATGGCCGGTGTGATGATATTACTATGTACATAATACCTAAAATAGATGACCCAATGTTATCTGTGTTAAAAAAAGTACATGTAGATACTCCTGGTCTAACACATCCAAAACACATATTTTACACGGCACCTGTTTGTGAGCTTTGTTTGATACAAATCAGTGCAGGCAATGACACAGACATATAGCACTATACATAGCCATATGCTTCATCGTACAGTTGTATGATAGACAACACATTAGTTGTGATAACATATACACCCTCATGCTTGCAAGCATGTATAACCCAGCACAAGCGTGTACTGTAGAATGCAAATACATTGCACTTCCATTTATATTTTGCTACATAAATGAATGCCTGCAATTGTAACACTAGATGGATGAGCACATGGTCTAGACTGATTGTAAACTGCCAACAATGGATAGGAAGACTCTTTTTATGTTGATTAACTGCGTAATCAAGCCACACACATGTTTCTTTTCAGGGGTGACCCATCAGTATTGTCTGGTCAAGTGACTTGCTTAGAGTCACATGACAGGCAAATGCAGATGAAAAGACTCAAATCATGTAACCCTGACTATAGAGGAAGTTTGTTAACAATTATTTGCTTTTGAAACATAAAGATATAGTTAAATGAGGACTAAGAGATTTAACCACTTATGCTTTGACTGACTTGCACTTTGAAGAGTTTTGACTGAAAAGTCAGACTCATTAGCCAGTGCAGTGGTGTGCAGTAATAATATCCTGACTAGGTGGCCAGTGATGAACATTCAGTGTCAGACATCTGTGACGCTGGCAGGGGTGGGCAAGCATGTCCTTCCTTGGAGGGGAGGAGGAAGAGATACATGCACATGGCACACAATGTGGTTAGATTCCCCTGGTGGTGGCTGGGGAAAAACAGGAGAAGTGCTTTGTGAAAGTAGGTGGGATGGTTTGCTGACATCAGCTTCTTGTGGAAGTGATAAGATGATCAATGCAGTTTTTTCTTTGCATGTTCCCATCCAGAGGGCATTCCCTGGAGTGAGTAAAAAATGAAAAATAGAAACATCACTCCCCTAGCAGTACGAAACAAACTTGGGATGCCTTGATCTAGTGACTGGCTCTGGCCCTTAGTGGAGTAAGTCTGGTAGAAATTAGGAGGGGTGGGTAGACCCTGTGATTGAGGAGGAGTGCTAGGGTCTGCTGAAGGTCAGCTATTGGGAAAAAATAAAAAAAATAATGAGAATCGCTGCAAGGGAATATTATTGTTTATTTCAAATATGAAACAATTTCGGAGCTGATTATATGATTTACAGGGGTACACCCCCATCAATAAGAATGTGATAACTACAGCCCTCACTGAAAAAAATTGTTTGTTTTTGCTTTGACGTAATTATTTTTCTATCAATTTTTTGTCAAGAGTCCATTTGACCAAATGGATTTAATTTGAATATAATAGATGCAGGTTAAAGAGAAATCTATTTAAACCATAAAAGCCATACAGCAAAATATTTGAAGAACTGACAAAAAAGTCATTGTGGAGACCAAGTGAATGGAGAGCAGCTATAGTCATTCCCCTGCATAAGGGAGGACCTTCCACAGACCAGGGCAATTGGAGACCCATAAGTCTAACCAGTCTTGTATGCAAAGCCATAGAAAGACTTATCATGGAACTAATCAATCAGGATATAGAGCACCTCCAAACACTATACCTGTCTGAATTTGGATTTGTCAAGGGCAGGTAATGTTTAGTTAACCTGGTGGATGTTTTAGAAAAAGGTCACCAAAGCAATGGATGAATACAAAATGATACACACCACAGATCTCGACCTGGTCAATGCTTTTGACACAATTCCTCATTCAGGCATGGTAGAGAAGCTAAGTAAACTAATAAGCTCTAAATAATGTTGGATGTTACTTTTTTATTTTCCTGAAGGTTATAATATGCTTCTGATGCTAGCCTAAGTTCATGGTCTGCGTAGATTTTCATAACAGTATTTTTTTAATTCTTTGATAATTCCTTGATGTTAACATTGATTTGAGGGTCATTTTTTCTGCTGTATACTTTGTTTTTTTTTTCTTTTGTTGTATAGTTTTATGTGTGTGGAACACCAGGATGGTTTTCCCTTAAACTTCCCCTTCTACTTAGATCTGGTTAGGAGTGCCAGATTTATACATTTATCTAGGTCAGCATAGAATGTTTTTGCATAGCTACTTTTTGTATCAGGGTCTTGAGTGATATTGTTATGTGCAAAATTATAGACTTCACCACACACTTCAAGATTTCTAAGTTTGAATTCCCTGAATTTTGTGATATTGGCATCCACTGGTTTCAAGATTTTAAAGCTAAAGGTTATCAGTGTATGATTAGACTTAACTGGTGAGGGAGACACCAATGTATTGGCATATACAGATGTTATATTTGTAAGCAGCAGATGTAGAATATTTTGAGCTCTAGTGGTTTCTTCAGTTGTCTAGTTTAGGGAGTTTTTGTATGTTAAAGCCAAGAGGTTTGGGCATATCCTTCATCCAAAGTATAGGTGTCCTGGCTAATTTAATGGTAGTTAAAGTATACCAGAATAATCAATTTTTTTGTCTAAGGGAAGTTCTTTAAGTACATTTATGAACTTACATGATTTTCATGAGACATAAGGGGAGTCCTGTAACATGCTATGAACTGATAATTGGTCCGATTTAATATGTGGGTCTCTTGGAATCTGCACAAAGGTGAGGTAGTCTCTCACAAATGTGATGACCACCACATTGCCATTGGGTCTAAAGGCATGGAAGGCACAAACTCTAGGACTGAATGGTGTCATCATCATCATCATCATCATCAACCCCTTTTTTCCCATTTTCTACATGGGGTCGGGTGTTGTGTCAACTGTCGCTATCTCTGTCTAATTCAGTTCCATTCTCCTACCTTCTTTGACACTCATGCCTGACTGTTGCAAGTCTTCTCTCACACAATCCATCTCCCTCTTTGCTAGACATGCTTACTTCCACTTATCTGCTTCCTGTCTATCCCAAATCTTCTTTGCCATATTGTTATCTGCTTTTCTGTACATGATCAAACCACCACAATCTGTTCTCTTTGACCTTTTCTGCCTTTGGAACTACTTTGGCTTCTGTTCTGATGTCTTCAGTTATTCATCTGTCTCACAGGGTGCATCTTATGGAAGGTATGAATGGGGTGTTATCTGAATATTTAAATCAAGTTTCAATGATTACACCGACACATTGATGCTCTCCAAATGCAGGAAGGCCTCAATGTTGGGCATTTTGTTATAGTGATTCCTGGCAATGAGCAGAACAACTGCAATGTGATCTTGTATTTATTTATTTTTTAATTAAGCTGGGAGGTCCATTAACTGGATTCTGTCTAAAAAGGTACTGTGTGGGCAACAGAGGCTTTAGCCAGTATGTTGGAACCAGAAGTTCAAGCAATCCTTCCCAAAGCAAGTAACACTGTCCAGCATTGCATCCCAAGTTGACACATACTGAATCTCCCTGGAATGACACCAGCTGTTTAGTCAATTTCTGATGCAAATTATCTTTCCTTTATACTTTGAGCATCATTCTTGGAGAAGAAAGGATTCCACTCAGAACCAAGGTATTATCACTGGAGACTTCTGAAATGTCTCTATATTTCTCAAAGGACATTTGTGTGTGTCAAGTCATTAGACCGTCACCAGTATTTGTTAGGTGTTAAGGGCCCATGAGATATCAGAGATCCTGCCACCTGAAAGAGAACTTATCACCAACCTGTTCTTGTCCAACCAAGTTGAATTTGTGTATCTGACCATGACGTCAGTGATCACTGGGATGTTTTTATTTGTAGTATGGTCTGGAGTAGTGAATTTGAGATGACTTATGTCCTACTGACTCTTTGTTGTTGATGTACCAATAGGCGATGTCATGTGTGGCTTTTGCTGAGACCTAATCCTAATAGGTTTAGGAGGCTTAGGCAAGGAAATTTTTTACTGCCTCAGCACAAAATAATTTAGTGTGTATTTAAGTGTAGCATTGTGGAAAATTGTCCTCCTCACAGGCCATGCTTTTGCAAGAGAGTTGCCAACATTTTACTTAAGTAATTGCATCACATTTTGCTAAGTAAGAGTTCATTGTCTGTGATCATCAGGAAGTTGCCACTCTTTCTGAGGGCATCGCATCCTATGAGGTTGGCTTTGGGGCTGGGAGAGGGTGGGACAAGCAGGTTGTCCATCCATTTTAGTAAAGGAAATCAGAACTTGTTGGCATTTAATTAACAAGTTAGTAACCTGAGGATGCAAATTTAGTATTTGTGTCCTGGAGAAACATGCATGGAGAAGTCTGTTTAGTATAAATTTCCTAGATGCAGTGAGATGTAAAGTATGTAAAAGAGATAGGCAGTCAATAATGTGGAAAAGTAACTGTGTAGGTGAAGCATTATTTGCATAACTATTTGTTCATCTTGTGAATGCTTTTATGTCAGGTAGACTAAATCGAAAATGTTGTCAAGAATATGGGAATGCATATATTTATTTATCCTTTGCTGACCGGGTTAGTCCCAGTAAATCTGGTGACCTCCTTTCAAAGGATACCTGATGTGGTATTTATACTACTACATGGAATTTGGCCAGGCGTCTGGGAACTTCCCTTATTTTTTTTGATAGGTGTCATCCCAATCAGATGGAACTTCAGTTTAACATCACTTCTAAAGGACATACCTCCTTATTCTGCACTACAGCTTCAGAAATCCAGTCACCTAGTGGTGGAAGAGAACCCACAACCTTTTCCACCAAAGATAAATGTGCTACATCATGGGCCACTGACACTGACAGATATGGAACAAAATGAAATCATGAAAAAAAATGCCTTATCCAAACACAGCTTTGCATGTCAGAATGAAAAAAAAAGTGTTTGACATCTTAGATCAAGTTTTTTGGACTTCAGATGAGGTAATTTTAAGAGACTACTGGAAAAGAAGGAATTCTATTTCTAGATGAGGTTGTTGACTGGTAGGCATCCTGGATTGAATGAGCACTTCAGTCTTGTTAGTTTATTAAAAATGAAATCCTTGAAATATTAAACAATCTGGATTGCTCTACTTTTTATCATAGCTTTCCTTACAGTCTTCTGACTTCCTAGATTTTTACTTCTTTTTTTGTATAAATACAGCCACTAGATGACAGCAAAAGTTAAGAAATGTTAAGTAACTGAGTTATTTAATTACTTAGTTTGTACTTAGTTTTAATCAGAGAAAACAAGCACATGACTGAGTTTCATAAACTATTTAAATACTGGGTTTCATCCTTGTGAATTTCATCTGACGAAGTCTGTATTATTGCGAGCAAAGGCACTTTTTTGTTCCTGGCACTGTGGTTGCATTTTTGGTTAATACTTTAATGCTTCTTACTGTTTCTTTCTGATGGATTACTTTTTAAAATTTTTGTAAACATGTCAAATGATGATAACCAACAATGGATTACTCAAAATACCCAGTTAACAAACAAAACAACTAACTAACTAACTTACTAACTAAAGGCTGATGGGCGCTTTATTTTGCTTTGGGTCACACACTTTCTGCTGAAAATAATGTACTTTTAGGCTAGATCAAATCATGTAAAAGACCTTTTCTTGCTGGAAAAAATGCTGTTGGTGCATATATTAAGGTGTGAATATATAAAGATATCCATCTATTTATCTGTCTATCTATGAGTCTTCTAAATTATCATGCAATATATCAAAACTATTCACCTGAAATATCTTTCACTTCTTCAGTTTATTTTTGAAATCTAAGTCTAGTCAATGTCTATTAGAATTTATCTTATCTCCATAAAGTTTCAGTTTGTCAGAGAACTTTAGTTTTAGTATTATTTAATTTTGTTTGTTCTTTCACAATATATTCAATATATTGGCAACATTATTACCAGATATAACTTCACATTTTCCTTATTGATGGGATTATACTTATCATGATTTAAGTTAAAACTGTGGAGGAAAATCTTAGAGTTTTCCCTGGAGTCATTCCAGCTAATTGTTAATCGTCAAACTGAATAACCATCAAACTGCACATCATTGAAATCACATCACTGAAAGTCCATTCATCAAATATGCACTTCATCGAACCTGTGAGACAGGAAAGTAACTAGTTGGCCAACACTTTCCTATCTCAAAAACAGCAATATTTCAAGCCCCCCCCCAACTATATATACCAACTCCAAGATCGCACTACAATGGGGAAAATTGAGATGGGGAAGTGTTGGCCAACTGGTTTCTTTCCCAGTCTCACGGGTTTGATGAAGTGCATGTCTGATGAATGGACTTTCATTGATGCAATTTTGATGATGTACCAGTCGATGGTTATTCAGTTCAACGATTAACCATAGAACCGATTTGGAGAATATCCCAGCAATCACTGAGCGAAAAGGCAGAGAACTAATATTTGACAGGATGCCTGTCCATTTAAATACACTCACTCACAGAGATACCCCCCCACACACACACACACACACACTTGCTCATGCATGACAAAGACATCTATAAGCAGGAGCTCAGCAATGTACCTGGCAGCATGTTTTGGGATGTGGCAAAAAAAGCAGAGAATCCAGAAAGAAGTCATGGGAACCCAGTTAAGTCAGAAACCAAACTTGAAACTACAATCTGTGGGGCAGCAAAGCTAATCACTGTACTGCTCCACCACATTTCTGCCATAACTAGAAATTCAAATTGTTCAACGTTTCTCTTATTTTCAATGCATATTTTATTTATAGCTCCTAGGATTAACAACATTTAGTGCCAGTGTTATGCTACAAGCCTCACCTGTGTCACATATGTAAGATTATGACTCTCATCAGTTTTAGACTGGTTGCACAATTCTTCTTGCACCTTCATATAGAAAGGTTCATGTATTCTTCTTATTCATTTCTTCTTCCCCTTGATATAACAACTTTTAATTAAACATTTTAAACTGCTGTTTAAACATATCAGTAGGAATGTGTTCTGCATTTGCATTAAAGTACAAGTATCAGGTGTACTCAGGTGAATTTTACAAACAAACTTGTACCAATTGTTCAAGGCTTGCAATGCATTATTGTTTTACACTCTTTTTGTATTCTCTAGACTTGGAAGTTAAACACTATGTAAAATATTATTTTGCTGAAATAGCTAAGCTTGCCATAACGTCCTATGCATTATTAATTTTTGTCACTGTTTTTTGAACATTATGAAATTTTCTCACCAAATAATTTGCCTGCATCATTTGATCTTATGGGCAGAATAAATTTTTTTTCACTTTAGCATCAGCTTTTCACAAATTATAAACCCTTTCTTCTAGACATTTGATGGTTAGCCCTGTTAAACACATAATAGTATAGTATCCAAAGACTTATAGTCCAGAGAAGACTCGGTTTCTCATGTCTGATATTTATTTGTTACTGTGCCTTGACAGCTACACAATATTTATTTAATTCACACCTTACAGGTAGGCCATAGCTCAGAGTTATAAAATAAAGTATTAATGAAACTAAGTTATTATACCCCTGAGGGATGCTAGTGAACATTTTTTAACTTCTTTTTTAAAGCTTTCTTACTGTGTATATCAAAACAGTTATAAAAACATTGATTATATATACCAGAGCCAAGTATATAATATTTCCATTTCAACCATCCCTGGCATCTAGTCATTTAATCAAGCTATAGGCATATTCAGTTTAACATTTGTTTACTCCACAAATGTTCACACTTTTTCCTATGTAATTAAATCACATTTGAAAATTAATCTCATTACAATTACAGCACAACCTCTACTTACCCTTTAATAAAAGCTTCTCTAGGGGGGAAATGTAATCTCTTTGTTACAGTCAGAAAAAATCAGTACTTAGAAAGGCAAATCCGTTATAGATATATATGGCACTTTTCCTAAAGGCTGAGTGCCACACATTAAAACAACCAGGCCAGTAAAAATACTCATAAATAACATCAAGACACATTCACTAAAGTGTTAGTGTAGATTTTCAGCCAAACTTTAACAAATGCATATATGTCTTCATATGCAGTTTGGAAAATGGGAAGAGATGTTGATGCTCATATTTCCAGGGGAAAAGAGCTTTGCGGATTTGGGCATGCCATACTGTGAGCAATCTTAATGGACATTTTAACTTGCAACATATAAACTACAGAGCAATTAGCCTTCACTGACCAAGAAAGATATGCAAGAGTGTGAATATGTGGTAAATGGTCAGTGTATAGCAACTTGGAAAGTAAATGCATCTCCTAAATATGCACTGCATATAAAATTAAATCACCATACAATATTTCATATTTTATTACCAGGCTAATTTCCCTTGTGACATTTTAAGCCTAGCTAATTAGCCCTTGTGAGATTCAAACCCTGTACCTGTAAGGTAAACACCTTAACCATTATGCCAAATCCTTTTTGCTTTCTTGAGCACAGGGCCCTGTATACCATAGTCAGAGCAATGTGCCACTACACCATTTGAGCTGTTTTCATCAAAGGAACTTGAGCTAATTCCAACATTCAGAAAATTCAGTGTTTCACTTCTTGCATGTATGTAGAATCGACACATAGAAACAGGAAAGAAAGCATATACCTACTAATGCAGAATATCACAAGAAATATGTACAGACCCTTGTGTAATAATTCAGCAAGGTTCACCTCATTGCAGCTGGGTGATGTCTGTAGGTGTTTCTGCAGCTGCATCCCACTGATGTCTGTAGATGTCAAGTATTGCTTGTTCATATTTGCATTAGTAATTTCAAAACCATTCTGCATAAAAAGTATTAATTTGCTGTCTTCATAGATTCGTACTAGGCTAACTGCCCTTGCGAGATATTTTAAGCCTAGCCAATTATCCCTTGTGAGACTCAAGCCCTGGATCTTGTGCTTGCAAGGAAAACACCTTAACCATTAGGCCACCCTCCCAACAATTTCTTCTTAAAGCTTGCACAATGGCAAATACAGCTATGCTAATATTTGACCTCTTCCTAGTGCAGGTAAATAAATATTAATCCTTGTTCATATAATATTTATTTATATTATTGTAAATTTCATGTATTTCTAAATATCTCAGGAACCACATAGCACAGACAGAACTGCTTTGCCTCATTTGAAAACTCTCATGTATACGCTCAACAAGACGAGCAAACTGCTGCTAACAGTATGAGTGTAACTTGAGTGGTTGCTGAGATATCTTAAATTGTTTACAAAATCTTACAAACTTTATAGTTATTATGTGTACTGAGACTGGAAAATCCAGATTAAAACCTAGAGCTTAAAGAATACCACCACTATAAAATAGTTTGCGCTGAAGAGTTTGCAGTTTACACTTATTTAGTAAGCCCTGTGGTTCTAGAGATTTGGTACATTTGTTTGAAATATGAAGGCATAATTTGACACTATCAAAAAGCTTAGGCTCTTCACATTAGAAATTACAGTGTAAACTTCCAGACCTCCACGGGAGGGAATGAGTTAAAGCAAAGTAACATATTACTGCATATTTTAATTAAATCATCAAAGTCCAAGATGACAGACCTATACATGTGTTTTACCGTGTTTTGCTATCATCAGAGTGACACAGCTGAGTTTTAAAAATAAGCTGTGCAACAGCATGTTGTGGTTGTTTCATAGGAAGCATTATATTCACATCAGAAAAAAGTAAAAACTCCAAAACACTTTGTTAAAAAAGGCATTGTCCAAATACTCAGACTCTAAAATATTTCACACTATTAGCATTTTCTGATTCAATGCATTATAGGAAATAAATGCTATTTATATCCCATAGATAATACATTAAAATCTAAATATTTTCTTGTAAAATGGGTCAGAACATTTCAGAGTTATATACAACTGTATTGTGCTAAAGGGCTTCCAACTGCCATCTGCAATGGCTAGGCCAGGGAACATCTATGTGTTTCCCTTGCTTTGAGATCACCACTTTAACCCACCTGAATCTTGGCTGAGAAAAGGAATCGTTTCATAAGCACAGGTATGATATTTAGAAAATATATTTGCTCCCTGTGGTGTTTTTACCTAATATAAAAATGACAGGATTCAATGCAGAAAATAGTATATTGTTTATTTATCTCTGCTGAGGTCACTGTTCAGTGAAAATATAAGAATTGGGACAAATTGGTTTTACATAGCAGAAACGCATAAAGTAGAGTTAAATAGAAGTGATGTGTCAAGATATTATTCAAGAAACACAATGTTATTTACTTGCCATATACTCATTATGCAAAAATACCTGGTGCCATCTGCTGATCTGTTTAGTTAGCATCATGAGCATCTGAGAGATCATGTGTGGTGAAGGATGAGTTTGAGTGGCTTATGTTAGCTCACTCAAACTGAGGGGGAGAGAGGTTCCTAGGTCCATGAGATTAGCACAGCTCACTGAAACTCAGGGGGAGAGAGGTTTCTAGGCCCATGACATTGGCATAGCTCACTGAAATTCAGGCGGAGAGAGGTTGCCAAGTTCATGACATTGGCACAGCTCACTCAAAGTCGGGGGGGGGTTGCTAGGCTCATGAAATTGGCACAGCTCACTCAAAGTCAGGGGGAGGGAGGTTGGTAGGTCCATGAGATTGGCACAGCTCACTCAAATTCAGGGGGAGAGAGGTTTCTAGGCCCATGACATTGGCATAGCTCAATGAAACTCAGGTGGAGAGAGGTTGCTAGGCTCATGACATTGGCACAGCTCACTCAAAGTCAGGGGGAGGGAGGTTCCTAGGCCCATGACATTTGCATAGCTCACTGAAACTAATGGGGAGGGAGGTTACTACGTACATGACATTGGCAGCATTTACTGGTAAGTCAGTGTATTACCTGCCTGTACTGACCAAGATGGCTCCTATTGAATTGGGTGTGGATGTCCCTATTAAGCCAAGAATTAGGAAGCATGTGTTGGATCACACAAACCACCACTCCAGATCAGGCAGCTTTGGAGAGTCCATGGGCAACCTATGGTGACATACCTGTAAGCAGTGAATAAACATCTGTAAGCTGGTGTCTCCTCTACAACCTGATGTTAACTTATGAGGGAATGGATGGGTCAATAGAGCTTTTAGGTCAGGAACAAGTGAGCCATTGTCAAAGTAAATGATGAATATAATACTATCAGAAATCATAAAAAAGTTTCTCGTTACTTCAAAAAATATTAATACAATGTGATTAATGGAAAATCCCATGAAGTGCCACAAAACACTTTTTCTCACATTATGCTTACAATAAAGCATTTAGAAAGCATAGTATGTGACTGCTGTTGCTTTTTTTATTTATTTTTCTATTGTACAGTAACAAGTAATGTATGAGCCAGCACTGTAAATAGTATTGTTAACTTTCTCAGTGGTATTATTTGTTTACTTATTTATTCATCCTTATTTACCAGGAAGTTCCAACTGGGATTTATCACAATTTCACTGGTGGCCTTGGGAGAAAAACTCCACATATTAGGCAAGTACATTTAAGGACAATAAAAGACACTTTGTAAAATACATTGAGTTTACATGAAAATACAATTATATGACATATCTAATATACATTATATAACATACAGTACCCTATGAATTTAAGGAAATTCATTTTTTTTCATGAAGTAGTTGGTTACAGTGAAATTACACAGATAGACAGTGGATATATTATGCAGTGCACATATCAGTTGGAAGTATAGTAGCAAAGGTAGCAAATGATTTAGCAGGAGGTAGAACTTAATAGGGGCAGTAGTTATATGAAACATTAACTAGACTGAGATATATAGAATGTATAGACCTGTATTAAAGAAAACAGAGGTAATTGTAGTTACCTGGGAAATGGAAATGTTGTGAGAGAGAAAGTAGGTAGAGGGTGAAGTGGAAATCTGTAGAAAAATAGTGTAAATGAAAGTTGCGGAAGAATATACAGTGAGATTCCTTAGTGACAGAGATATAAAGTTACATACATACATACGATTAGGGTACAGAAAGGTTAAGTAAAGGGGTGTAACTTGTAAGGTAGAGTTTAGGTTGAGTATGGGGGGGTGGTTAGCCTGGGTTAGTGCAAGAGCACAACCATTTCTTTAGCGGGTGTTTTAGTGATGTTTTGAAGACTTGCAGTGTGTTGACCTATCTTATATCGGGGGGATTTGGCTCCAGATTTTTACTACCTGTTTAGAGTATAGTGAGTCTCCTGAGCTGTTAGTTGATTTTGTGATTGATGGAAAAGCTTTGTTTCTGGATCACAGGGCTGGATAATTGGTAGAGGGTTGTAATATTTCTTTTAGAGCTGGCCATTTTTCTAGTGAGTTTATTAGTTCATGGGCTGTAATAAGTTCAGGATAGTTGAGGTGGTTTTTAAGTTCTATCCAGTTAAGGCTTTTTAGTACTATACAATGGTGTTTTTTTGAGGATTATTTGTAGCAAAGTTTGCAATTTTGTTATAGACTGTCTCCATTTTATTTTTGATGGTTAAGTTAAGATTGTAAAGATGGGTGAGGCATTGAGTAGGAATGGAAGAAGATATGTTTGTGCTATGTTTTTCTGCAGTTATTAATGAGGAATTTCCTAGCCTTGTACAGGGATCCAAGTTTGTTTTCATTGTGATGGCTAGGAGTAGGTTGTGGTCATATCTGAGAGTATCGTTGAGTATTACTCCAAGGAGTTTTATCTGTGTGGCATATTCTATTTTTGTTTTGTTGACTGATAGCATATGAAAAGATTGCTTTTGGTTTGAGTAGTTTTCAGGAGTGAGAAACATGTCTGTTTTTTTAGCATTTAAGAGCAAGTCTGAGCTATCTAGCCAAGATTCTATGGCTAAGAAGGCATTTCAGATGTTTTCTTGCAAGGAGGCTACTGTTTTGGCTGAGCAGATGGGAGTGGCATAATCTACATATTGTACCAGGGTAGCTGGCTTAGTGGCAGAGTGCAGAGTACTGATAAATATATTAAAAAGCAGGGGTCCTAGAATTGCTCTTTGCGGTGCACCAACTTTGACTGTGTGGAAATCAAAGTAGTCATGTTGCGATTTCATAGCTTCTTTCCTACTGGAGCAGTAGCTGTGGAACCAGGTTAGTGATGGGGTATTGAGGCCTAGACAGGCTAATTCCTCAATGAGTTTTTGGTGTGAAACAGTACTGAGTACTTTAGACAGGTCTAGGAAGACTGTTGAGACTAGGTTACCATTGTTCTGAATCTGAATATGTGTTTGTAAAGGTTGGTGAGGTCTTTGAACAACTGGGTGTGGCTATATTTTTTAATATCATGGTTAAGGGTGGAAGGATGGCTACTGGAATGTAGTTGGTTAGATCAGCAGAATTTCTGCCATTATGTAGGGGTATGATGTATAATATTTTCTGGATATTGGGGGCATGGTTTTCTTTTATGGATCTATTGATAAGTATGGAGACTAGGAATACTATAGCTTCTGCAGCTATTTTGAGGGACTCTGCTGGTTATTTGTCAGCTGCCTGGATGGCTGGTTTCATTTTTAGGAGGTATTCTTTATTCTTGAGGTGGGCACACTATCAAGTTTAAAGAGTACTTTATTTTTTGGTGGGGGGGTGGAGCAGTGAGGGATGAGGTGGAGCTTTGTTTGGTTAGTGATATGATAGTATTTGCAAAGTGGGTGTTGCACTGAATTACTGTATTAACTAAGTATTTAGAGTTTGTGATAGGTTGGAAGGTGGAGGTTTGCCTGGGGTGGAGAAGTGACTTTAGGCACTGCCAGAAAAGTTTGTGGTTATTCTGGTGTGTATTTTGTAGGTTTGTAAAATATTCTTTCTTGTTATTAAGTATTTGTTACTAATTATAACAAATGTACTAATTATGAGATTGCTGCTTGCAAACTGATTAGCTGATGTACATAATGACATTTTGGCAGCTTGACTATGTAATTTAGAGTGGCAGCGTATATGATGTTCCTTTTATAATCAGTAATCTCACAGTATAAACTACAAACAGTTAAGCTGCTAATGATCTGTCCTATGTTAGCAACTCTCAAAATGGCAGAATTGTCAGAAGTCTTCAGGCTGCCAACCAAAATGGTACAAGGTCACATTGCTGCAGCTTGATTCAAGCAATATAACAGTTGCTGATTTCAGGTTACCCTTGAATGGGGAGGCCATACAGAATGAAGTCTAGCTATAGGTCTTGGATTTTCCTTCAGGGACTTGGTATTATAGATAATGGGGTAATGTCCTCAAGCTTGTAAGAAACCTAGTTTGCCCATTGCTTAGTGCAACATATATTCACAGGTACCCATTTCCCTTGTCTAGAAATCTGATTTGCTAAAATGAAGGCAAGATATTTGGTCTTATATTTACAAACAAAAGTGAGGAATATAGACATGATTTATAGTAAGTTAATTGGGATAGCTGCAGATTATGAGGAAAACAAGTATGATCATTTGAAAAAAAAAACACTTATTTTTACCAGAAGAAGCCTTGAGTAAAGGGGAATAAATCTTAGCCAATGAAGAAAAGCCTTGAAGCTGCAGGTAACATAACTTACCACAGATACCTATATCTGAGCTTGGATAATTATACAGGGAATGAATACAATATGGGACTTGGCTGCCATGTCTAGAACATTCACATGTGATATTGCCATGTGCCCAGTCTATTTTATATATTAGTAAAATTTAAACAAACTTATGCACTTTTTATGGAACTCTCTCAAATGTACTTTACTCCATTGAAAATAAAGTGTGGAATTCTAGGACACTATATGACATCAGAATAATTTATGGACATTTACATTTTTTTGTTAGCAAGCAGTACTAATACAATGTACCTCCTTCTTTGTTACACTAAAAATCTAATATTAACATATTTTCTACTTATACTACTGCTAGTCATGTAGAAATATGTTTCAAGTTACTCATATCTTAGAATTTTCACTCTAGTTTGTAATGAACTTAATTTGCACTGTATAGCATTTATCATGGGTTTGGTCATTTTTGTAGAGAGAAAATGCATAAAAATATGCTTCATTGAATTTGGCTCCATCAAAGTGGTATGTATGTGGAGTTATTGGGATAGAGGGCTGTGACCCAACCCTATGCGGATATATTTGCCCCAGTAATACTACTTCTGGGGAAGGGAAGCAAGCTTGACAAAACGGATGTTTGATGAAATTACTCTACATGTAATAAAGACCACACAGTTAATTTAGACTGTTGCTGGACCTACATCCATTCATTTTGTGATTATAATAGTAGCAGTATTACTTGGTAATAAAAAAGAAATCCTTGTCTGTGTTACTTTCTAATGCATTACTAAATGCTGTAAATTGCCATCTTCGTTTGAGTATCACTGAAATTACTTATGACATAAATAAATAGATAGACAAGAGACCATTAGAACAAGTGAGATATGCACTTTGAACATGTGTCTCTGCAACTCCACATCAGAATTAATCCTTTACTATTTAAAAATAAATAACAGCTTAGGTTGTTTCTTGGATGTTCCATTGTCTTTATCCTTTGTTCAAGTGTCTATATGTCAGGCTGTATTTATTCAAATTTGTTTCATCATAGCCTTATTTGGACCACTGGACCACTTTGTTTGTGGATTATGAGATTGCTGTTACTAATGCAATAAAAGGAATGAGATATCACTTTAAAGTACATTTTGCTCTTTCTCCAAGTAAGTATAATTTTGGAATTAGTATACATAAGTATGGATGGATGTAAAGCCCCTTTTGATGGAGTTGCATGGGACCATTCTTACCTGTAAAAATATTTTGTTATGTTTTGGGGGGTGTGCTTTGCTTATCTGTTTGTTGAGCAGTTTTGCACTTCAGATAATACTGACATTTAGTTTAATTACT
>NC_056741.1:1994178594-1994318594 GCF_019279795.1 Protopterus annectens
GTTGGAGAGAATCATTTTACATTCTGAAGCAAGCACTCAAGATATTAAAACATATTTTTGTCAATATAAGATAATAAGCTGTACGTCAGTCTAAGACTGCCTAATGGAGGGGTCTGAATGGAGAGATGATAAATCAGCAAGCAAAGGAGAGTAGTATTGCCGAAACTGAATTCATCCTCAAGTCTTGGTGAGTACCTTCACAAGGTGGACCCTGTTTTTCACAAAATCTCACCAAGAAGACTAATATATAGACTGTATTTATATGGCATATATCATGGACAGAAGTAGGCCAAATATTAAAAATGATAGCTGGGTGCACAAGACCCAAGATAAAAAAAGTGCCCAATCCTGGTAGGCGCACTGGTGCCAGGACTGGAAAAAATGACAGTGTAGAATCCTTAAAATGCGAAACATTCCTACAATGGGGAGGATGGCCACTCTGTTGTAAAAGGAAGTAGCAGTTCATAAAAACAGATGGGCAAAGAAGAGCCATAAAGATGATAGAGTGGACTATTGAGGATAAGAAAGAAATTATCTATTGTTACTGTTATGGAAAAATCCCAGAATTTCCAGAAACAAGATATACCAAAAGATTAAGAGAGGAATTAGAGGAAAGAAAAATACTTCTACAATAAAAAGAAGCCTCAAATAAAAATTTGTGTTCATTAATACAACAGATTTGTGAAAAACAGTATATAGACTAAAAAACTTTGATCCGTTTGGAAAAAGAAGCATCTGAGGAAGTGCAAAAATATAAACTACAAAACCTAGAGATTTTTGAAAAGTATAAAAAGAAATATAGAAATGGGAAAGAAAGAGAGATTTGATATAGTGAAATATTTATGTAAAGGTGAAAGCCAAATTATTAAATATAAAGAAGGCAGCCCCAAAGATATTCGAAGAAAAATACAGGCAAAGGCATCCAGATATGGAACACTTCACATTAAAAAATAATATCACAAAGAAGGAATGTATAAAAGAAGATTAGTAAAGTAGAAGTTAAAAAAAATAGAAGTCGAAGTTATGGAGTGCCTGTGAAGTGAAGGACTTGATGTAGAAGGTCTAACACAGGTTATATCACAACATGATGTAACAAGTCTCCAAAGTAAGGAGAAACATGAAGATCCGGAGACATCTGAAGAATAAATATGGACGTGGGAAAAAAGGGATTTAATATGGTATAATATCTATCCAAAGGAGAAAGCAAAAACAATCCAAAAAATAATTTTTCACTTTCTGTAACATTTCTGCATGTGTTATCAGTGTAGGTCTGCTCACTGCCTGTTATCAGTTTTTTACTTACTTATCCAGACCCTGTGATATTTACATTTATGATTGTTGTAACTATATGAAGAATATTATTCTAATCTTTGTTTGCATAAAATTGGTAATTAGTTTCTCTTATTTTTTTTCTTAGTACTGCATTAGTGTTTATCTTTATCTGCATTGTATTTTTTCTGGAGCTTTTCTCCCTGGGTCACCACTGACAACAGGCCACCAGCCCAGATGGACATTATGCAGTAACCAAATGTAAAATAAATAAATGAATAAAAACAACAGCGCCAAAGATATTTGAAGAGAAATACAGACAAAGGAATCTGGACATGGACAACTTTACAATACAAAAAATAAGAAGACAAAGAAGAAAAGTAGAAAAGGAGATTAGTAATGGAGAAGTTAAAGAAATAGAAATTGAGGTTTTGGAGCATCTACAAAGTGAAGGATTCAGTGTAGAAAATCTAATGCAGAAAGCACCACAACAGGATAGACCAATGGACATCCAAATTAAGGGGCCACCAGTGGAATGGAAAGCAATTGGTCAGGTGCTATATGAAGATATTTTGGAGCCTTTCACAGGAAACCAGTATAAATGAAGTTTGGCAACAAACCAAGTTGTCCTGGGACAACTTTATGGGGGGGTTAGGTTGATATTAGTGGGAGTTAAGTGGGTTGGGGACGTGAAAAGATTAAGTGGAGGCAGGGATGGTTGAGACGAAATGAGATAAGGATGGGGAGGGGCTTAAGAGGTTTAAACAAGTGTAGCTGGGTAAGCAATCACATTTTGTCATGATCTTGCTACAGCAGGTTGTGGTCCATGGCGACTTAGGGTGGTCAGGTGGGCCTTAGAGTAGTGACTGCGGAAGATGTGAGTGGTGTTCAGTGGCAAGGGTTGGTGCTAGTAATGTTTGTTTATTGGGGGGGGTGGTCTAGTGTGCTTTTCAGGGATGCAGATTGGTAGAGATGGACAGTTTTGTGTTATGGTTTCAGCTATTCCGTTATATGGGGTTTAGGTAAGGTGATGTTGCAGGGATGTCCATTAACAGTGTCTTGCTTTGACTGATGGTGGAGGTTTTGGCAGCTTGAGTTTGTTTGGCTCACTGACCTGGTGTGAGCAGCAGGTGGACTGGTCCTGGTTCTAGGGTCTTGGGGGCTAGGTTGGTTATTGCTCTGGTTTGTTCGGTTTTCACCTCCATTACAGGTTGGTTATTGCTCTGCTTTGTTCGGTTTTCACTTCCATTACAGGAGGTAGGTTTCATGGTGGAAGGTTTTCCCAGGCACCGTGCTGGCCTTCTGGGATGTCCGTTGGTGCTTTCTCTGGCTTGAGGTGCATCCTTGTGATGGGGGGGACAGCGCACATGCACTGTCTACTTAAGGGTTCGCATTTAAAAAAAAAAGAATGGCGATGAACAAAGGGGGGTATGGAATGTGAGTGGTGCCGTTCGTTGATGGAGTTTTTCTTGTTTTTTTCGGTGGAGGGGTGGTTGCCTCTGTGTCGCGGTTTGGTGCTCGCTGTTGGTGGCCTTTCTGGCTTGGTTTATAAACATATCATGTTGCTGTCAGTGGACAGCAGTGTAAGAAAGATGGCAGGTAAAGCAGAATATTATTCAGGGTGCTTTATTTGCTGTTCGAATTCTTAGCATTAGTTTCTTACTGTTTGATTTTTTGTTTAATACATGAGCTATTATTGAAAAACATGCGTGCGTAAATGGGTGTGCCTTTGTTGAAGGTTGGGCGTCAAGCTGGCACCTCGACATTTCGTAAAATTCTACTGCCAATCATTAGCGGACTGGAGTTCCGCTGTGGCGACCCCTTACCGGGAAAAAGCCGAAAGACAAACAAACAAACAAACATGAGCTATTGTTTTTCTTTGTAGGTTGTGCAGACAGCCTCATAAGCTTAATGAAGTCAAAGAGGCTTAATGAAGTTAAAGAGGAAATGATCAGGAAAGTGTCAAACTCTGTTTCACTGCGGGTTAGTAAGGGAGTACCAGTAAATTCTGTACTCGATTATTTCAACCATAACATTCCTAAAGGAGCAAAAGTCAAGAATATTTGTTGCTGTAAAGAGGGAAGGTAATATAGCCTAGCAAACCCAGCATTTTATTGATTACTTTTATTAATGCATATATTATTATTATTGAATATAAATGGATTAATACATCCGGTTAAGATGGCTAGGGTATTCCACTATTTGAAACAGCTTTACTTGAAAATGGAGGCAAGGCCTAGGATGTTAAGAGACCACCATTACAGACAATATTTATAATAAAGTATTTATAGCCATGTTAAGGCTATTTCTCTCAAAATTAATTATCTACTTATTAGCAAGTATTGATTTGCTGCTTAAGTGCATCTGTCAGTGGGAAGATGCAGAGGGTGCTAGCATGGTGCTGGCAGCTTTGATTGATGGGCGGAGGCTCTCTAGGGTTTCCATGCGGCCTGGGTTTTTTAAGTTAAACATTTGCTAATGTTTGTTTTTGTCAGATGTTGGCATGGTATAGTGCAGTCTCAGTGACCTGAGCTGCAATCTATGTTTGTATTCATTGGGCCACAAGTCTGGCTTCTTTGTGGTGGGCATTTCAGAATCGGATGCAAAATTATCTCTTGGTGGCTGGGATGTTTGTTTAGGGTGAGGTTCTAACCTGACTGGATTTTTGTAGACTGTGGCCTTTCGTTGGCTGGTGCTCCCTGTGCATGCGTGCTGCAGCGGTGACTGGGGTGGGTGGCCATCTGCACTGTGGCGATCATTGGGTGGTTAAGGCATTTGGCGGGGAGTGGAGTTCAGTGGTGGAGTTTCTTCTTTTTCTTCCTGGGAGGTGTCCTGTTGTTGGCAGTGCTGTACTGGCTGGTTTGAGGTGCGTTGGCTTGTTTTGCAAGTTCGAGGTGCTCCCTGGTACTAGTAGGGCCAATGCGCATGCGCCGTCCACTTAAGGCTTCTCCCGATGTTAAAAAAAAAAAAGTTAAACAAAATGTATTCAGTCCAAGGCTGCTGGCTTGATTTGTATGGGGGATTGTGAAGCAATTTTTGCTAGGTTGAATAGTTATTCATGTATTATGTATAGTAAAGCTACTATGCTGTAACATTTCCTACAGAATAGAACTGTCTGTGTTTGAAATATATGGTTTTAATTCTGTTGACTAGAGGGCATTTCACACAGCTTCTGCAAATATGATTAGTTAGGTAGATAGTAGGCTTATTCCTGGTGGATTGGTGGGTTTATGATTTGGCTGAGCTGTAACATTTCCTATTAGGTTAGTGCAGACCACAGCTCTCAACCTTCCATTTCCAAAATGACCAAACACTAGCCCTCAAAATGTGGAACAAATGGGCAAAATGTGGAGCACATACTAACAGCTGATTAACAATCTTAACTAGGAAGGTCATAGGATGGTTAAAATATGCTGGTTACTTATGGATAAGATCTGTTAATACATTTATATGATTCAGTTCTATTTACCATTGATAGCAGTTTAAAATTTCTAACACTGATTGTGTCGCAGGCCCTTTCAATATGGAACCTTGAGGAACATTAAGATTTTAAGAACCCAAATAAGGTACGTTCCTCATAATGAGGTCCACTTGAATGGTATGTTGCAGACTGTGCTCTCATGCAGGTACGGGTAAAGTTAACTGTCAAAGGGGAGAGTTGGGAAGTAAGGTTGAAGGTTGGGCATACATCGTGTCTTTTGACATTTGCTGCAGTTGCTGTGGGGTGAGTTGGGGGCATTATCCAGGTTGGAGGGACATTGGTGATGAATAGTTGATGTTTCATGCCCTCGTATAGCGAGACTGCGATTGTGGTACTTGCAGAGGACATCTCGTGGTTTTGCGGGCTTTCACAATGCTGTTGTTCATGGCGCATGCCTGCTGTAACTCGGCCATAGTGGGGGAGGGTAGGGATAGGCTGTCTTTGAAGATGTCTTTGTATGTGAGTTATGTATTTTATATGATTTATATGTACCTTTTTCTCTCTTGCAGATGGGGGTTTTGGAATGCTGCTGCTATAATTTGGAAGAGGTGGGTATAAGCTGGACCCTTCTTCCATTTTAGAGGATTTACTTTTGTCCTTTTCTTTGTAGATGGTGGTGTCATGAGTACCAGTTCTGGCACTACACAGTGAGTTTGCATATGATGGAAGCAGTGGTGAATGAGGAGATTACACATGGGGAGCTCAAGTGGGCAACAGTTACTGGCTGAAGTAAGTGGATTTCTAAGTTGATTTTCATAGAGGATTTATATTGCTAGCCAGAGAAGGACAGGCATTTGAGTTTTCATATCTGTTTTACTAACTGTTTCAGTATGTTAGATCAATGTTGGAAATGTGTCCCTGCTTTTGGGCATTTGCATTCAATAGTAAAGGGAGCAACAGCCATTTGGCCATAGATAAGAGTTTTTGTTCTTGCAGTGGGCTTGATGAGGTTACATGTAATTTATGTTATTTAGTGTGCATACGTCACTGTGGATGGGGTTCAGGTAGGTGGGGGGAGTCACAACAATCGTAGGATCATAGGAAGTTATTAGACTACTGGCTCTGGGGTGATGCTCTTATTTTGGTGGGTAGCACCTATCACTCTTGTCCAAGGAGATGAGTCATAACAATAAAAAAAAATGGGGGGGGCTGGTCCCATACTTTGGTACAGAGTTTTTTCAAACGCTTGATGGGGGTGACAGGGGTTCTTGTCAGTGCCTCCATGTTAAGTAATTCTTAGTAGGTGTGTATATGGAATTTATTGTTTTTCTTTACGTTGCAGATTGCTGAAGTGCAGAAGGCATTATCCAGTGGCCTGGAAAGTGGATCTGAAAGGTGATGCTTTTTTATAGGAAGGATGTCCTTGCCTCTGGAATGGGGCACAGTGAGTGTGTAATGATATGAGTAATCATATTATTAAGGCATGTTAGAGCACTGCTTTCAAGTAGTGTGGGAGCTGAGCATTGCGGTGGTATGGGGGGGCAAGTAGGGAAGAGGTAGGTGGGGGGGGCCAGGCTAAAACAGTGGGATGGTTAATGTAGAGTATGGGGATCCCACAGGAGGAGTAGAGTCACAGCATTCACAGGAGTACAGGAACTTTTTAGGCTAAAGCTTTATAGCTCTTGGGGTGATTATAGTTACTCATCCAGTTGTCAAACTGTAGTTGGGGGAAGGGCTAATGATGTGTTTGATAGGATGCCAGAGTTGTTCCTAATGGGTGGTATCTTTGGGGTGACAAATTCGTCCCTTGAGTAGGTGATGGCAATGTCACATACCAGGTTAAGGTTTTACAGAGTAGCACAAGGATAATTTCACATGTGGTTTGGGTGAATTTTTGTAAGTAGGGTTTCAGGAAGTATGGTAGGTAGGTGGCTGTGTTGGGGTAATTTTAGAAACTGGGTGCGTTGTTTACAAGGTTTAAAGGCATTTTGGTTGCAGGATATGGCTGCCATAGGTCAGGTCTTAATGCCTTACTAGAAGTATAGGTAACATAAGGGAAGACAGCCTTCGAGGGGAAAGGCCAGGGACAAGCAGTGGTTAAGCATGGTTAGTAGTCTGAGTGTTCTAGCTAGGACGATTGCAAGGAAGAAGCTAGCGGGGGGTTGAGGTTCTGAGGGGGGTGGCTTGGGGTCCTAGTTCATATTGTCATTTGGTAATGAGTGACGTGGGGGTGTTTATTGCTGGGCATGTTGAGTGCTTCATTGCTGGGCATAGGCAAGTTTTCAGGAACTAGGTCAAGGGGTGCTGGTTTTCTGGCACTAAGTGTTAGGTCATTAAGGTTTTGCAGTTAGACTATTCTCTATGGTAATCGGGTTATTGCACATCCAGTACTGAGTAGTTTGGTAGGCTAAGGTGATATGCTATAGTTGACAGGGTCCTGGGTTTGAGACTTGATACCAGTTGTCCTTCACTGGGTGTCAATTTGAGTTCAAGGGGTTATAGTCGGCGTTTTTTTGTTGTGGCTATAGGTGGTCATTCTGTTCAGTTTGAGCAATGATTAGTGCTTTGAAGGAAGCGGTCTAAAAGGGTATGTATTCCCCTGGTGTGGATGTTCCCGTGATACAGTGGGGTCATGGGTAATCCTACTTTATTTAGTTTCATTAGGACGTGTTTTAGTGATGGTATGTCAAGGTGGGTTTATGATGGGATTCGAAGGTGCTTTACAGATGATGGTACACCAAATGATGCTTGGCTTAACCCTTCCCTTTATGGGAGGTAGTGGGTTGATCAATTTTGGGAAGAAGGGAGGGGAAACAGCCTGGTCAGACTGGTTGGCGGAGAAAAGTGATAGGCTTGCCCTCTTCTGTTCCCCCCTCTGCTGTCTGGATGTTCATTTCAAGGATTTGGGAAAAGGAAAATGAGCAGTTGGAGGAAGCTTGCCGAATAGATAAGAAAGCTGATGTAAGGATGCCACTTATTTGGTAGATGGTAATTCAATGAATGGTATATGAAGTGAGATGGAATGCTGCTTCATAAGTAAAGTAAGTGAGCAGAGGTATGGACCCTGCTTATTGGGTAGGGTGAGTAGATACGCTGCCCTGATTAACATTACAAGGATAGTGGTTCATAAGTAGAGTAAGCGAGCAGAGGTATGGACGCTGCTTACTGGGCAGTGTGAGTAGGTATGCTGCCCTAATTAACATTACAAGGATGTTATGCTGTGTTTAGAATCAACTATATTATGGTTAGTTGTAATTAATAAATTTGGCATACAAAGCTATGTTATGGATGTTTAATAAAGGCCATCAGATGTCATTTGGTGTGATGTGTTTATTGAAGGGGACCGGGACAAACTTTCACTTGAAGGTGGACAGCAAGGTAAGGAACAGGAAATTGTGGAAAGTCTGATGCAGTTAATGTTGAGGAGTGATAGGCATGTAAATTCCCATATGACAGAGCAACGGTTGGCACAGGATGAAATTGAAGAGAATGTGCCACAGGAAGATACTATAGAACTTTCTACAAAATGCCCGCAAGAAATGGAATTCAAAAAAATGTGCCCTCAGTTTAGAAGAAAATGAACTAAGAGAAAAGTTGCTTGATTTAATAGAGATAGATAGACACGTTAAGATCAATGAAAGAAATAGACTGCAGAAGGTCAATAAAACCCAAAAAGTCAGAAGTTTGATAAAACAAATGAACACAGTAATTAGGACTGTCCATAGAGATCCATGCGATATAACAGAAGTAAACAGGATATATTACTGTGCAGCCAAATTACAAACTGATAAAGTTCTACCACAAGCACACAAGGTAGTGAGGGAAAGGAAGGGGAAAATTGAATACCATTGTGGAAGTATTGAATAGAGAAAAGTAAGACAAGAAGTGTCACTGTTAGAAGAATATAGAAGAGGGAAGAGAGCAACAAAAATACTCAGAAAGATAGACGTGATAAAAGCAATGAGCAGTATTAGAACAGGTCAGGATGTATCATGCACTGTTTATACAATAATATTTTTATAGATAATTTTTAGGGTTCTTGTGTACAACAGACCTGAAGAAGTCTAGAAGGACAAAAGCGATCTTTGTTAACAATAGGTTATGAAAATAGAATATGACTTTTACAATTGATTTTTTTACATGCAAAGTGTATATGTATATATTTATATATATTGATTGCCAGTTGGACTAAGGTTGATATATTCCAGCCATATAGTATATTGTCTTGGATAAAATCGTAGACTTAATAATTTACTTAATAATCTGGTTAAATAAGAGGTACCACATCATTATAAATTTTATTTAAAGTACATAAGGGTTATATTATTATGACAGCTTCTAAGTAGGGTAGGACCAGCTCGAATGTCACACTGATGGGGGAAGGGATGTGAATTTAACATGTGCACCAATAACACTTTCCCCCGGATTCACGAAACCTCCATGTAAGACTAAATAAGTCTTACTCAGAAACTGCAGTTGAACGGACTGACGTCAGCATGCCATGCATATTCATGAGGGCATGCTGACTCCACTCCAAGTCTTACACGGACTGTGCAGGAAGGCAGGGGGCATGTCTGACTGCCGAGCAGTCCTAAGGTCCACGCCCCTTCAAGCGTCTGAAATGTGAAATGTCAACACACATGAGCAAGTCCACTCAAATGTCAACATACCCAACACTGCACTCCCTCACAATGTAAACCCCCAGTAGAGTTATAAAATGTAAATTAATATTTTTTTCTAATTCCTGATATAGTTGCCCGTATTTGCGCGTGTTTTCTCGGGTGTGCCTATAGCTTACCTAGAGTTAGCAATGTCGACATTGAAGAGCATAATACCAAATGTTTATGCAAATCAATCCAAATAGCAATAGCGTAGTGGTAGAGCCTTCGCACAAAGAGGAGGCGTTCAAGTCCCACCACTCCCCTCTCAATTTTATGTTTTAAAGTAGCATATGAAAAATACCTGACATATATATATGACTAAAATATTACTAAAAAGCATTGAAATGGCCTATGTATCAGTGAACAAAATGTATATATAGAAATGTAAGAAGGCTCTTGACTGAAAAATGCCTGTAGCTAAGCAGCGCTTTATCCAATGCAATCTAGTTGCCCACAGCTAAGCAACGCTTTACCCAGTGCAATCTAGTTGCCCACAGCTAAGCAGTACTTTACCCAGCGCAATCTAGTTGCCCAAAGCTAAGCAGCGCTTTACCCAGCACAATCTAGTTGCCCACAGCTAAGCAGCACTTTACCCAGCGCAATACGTTTGCACGGAGCTGCGCACTGCGCTAACCAGTGCACCGTAGGGCAACGTGGAGCAACATTGGGCAACGTCGGGCAACATGGAGCAACGTGGAGCAACGTTGAGCAAAGTTGCCTAAATACAGCCACACCCCCTAACCTGTCTGGACGGTAGTAAAATAAAATGCAATGACAAGTTTCGAACACGGGACACTGTGCACCATAATTAAAGTACTGAACCACTAAGCTATGACAGCCTGGGGTAAACATCCACTGTTAACATACATATACTTATAAATGGTAGATTAACCATTGCTAAGCAGGTCTGCAGTCGGCCGAGAATTTCCAAAAACGGCCAATCACATAAAAGTGTGGGAAATGTGGCATATTTAAGCTGCATAGGCAGGAATACTCACCATAACTGATTGTAGCCGACATCTGCAGTTAGAATGTCTGGTGCTGGAGAGGGTATT
This sequence comes from Protopterus annectens, assembly GCF_019279795.1. Lineage (NCBI taxonomy): Eukaryota > Metazoa > Chordata > Ceratodontiformes > Protopteridae > Protopterus > Protopterus annectens. Next base: position 1,994,189,001 of record NC_056741.1, read on the forward strand.
CACTTTCGAGCGCAACGCTGGGGCATCGAGGAGTCAAAATCTATGGTTTGGCTCCTAATCCATCGTCATGATCTCGACTCCGGCAGGGCCAGTTTCAAGGAACAGAGTATAAGGCAGAGGCTTGGAACCGGTTGGCTCATGAACTCCCCAGTGCCACAGGCATCCCAAGGACTGGGGAGCAGGTCCGTCACCCCCATGCAGACCTGAAGAGACAAAAGCAGGACCTACTGAATCAATGGATCCAGAAGGCCCGTCATATGCAGGATGCCCCACTACTGAGTAGGTAGCCATGGAATGCAGTATGTAAGACAAGCTAATATAGTCTAAATAATGGATAGGTATGTCTCAATATCCCTTCATTTACTTCATAGCTGCAAGTGTCCGTGCCGTGAATCAGCAAGCCTATGAAGATAGGCTGCTAAGGCTGCACCACCAGGCAGGTTAGTAATTATTCTGCATGTATTGCTATATAATATATGTGAGAGAGCATGAAAAAAGTGTTGTAGCCCAATAATACAGCTATAAAATGCCCTGAATAAAGTCTCTGCATGTACTGTTATATAACATAAGTCAGACAGCCAGAAATAGAGTGTAGTAACCCATTAATAAATGTAAAATAAGTCAGGAATACTATCTCTGCATGTACTGTCATATAAAATAAGTGAGCAAGCCTGAAAAACAGTGTTGTAACCTATCAATAAAGGTATAATATGTCCCGAATAGGTCTTCTGTATGCACTGTAATATCAAATAAAGGAGAGAGTCTGTCGAAAAGAGTGTTTAATGTAATTAATAAAGGTATAATACTTGGAGTGTGTCTGTGTCACTTACTTTGAAATGTTGTTGTACCCTTGCATTAAATAAATAGTACTGTTGTAGTAAGTGCTGTCAACCCACAGTTGTGCAGTACCATGTAAAGTGGATAAAGGAAGTGCCAGTAGCTGTGAAGCATATAACAGTCCTCAACAGTTGGTAAATGGCTGTCATGCATAGGTAAATCTGGCACATGAGTAGCTTGTCAAGGTGTTCCCCAGAAATGTGAGTGTGCTACATGAAATGTAGGGTTCTGTAGAAATTTCACTGGAAGTGTCATGTGAACACATGCAGATATGCAGATACATAAATATGACAATAAAATATATCAATGTAGCAGTAACATCTGCATCTTGGACAGTTAGTATGTTAGATATAGGTCAGGTATATAATAAACTAGCCAAACCCATTACACAATGTAATGCATGTTGCCTAGTGTAATAATACATGTAGGGGATATACACCTGCAGTCAATAGGAATGTAGTGTAGAGTAAAAGTACTAATAAGATGTTAATGGATGTTTCTTTTTACCCCCTACTCGATGTGTATAAACAATGCAATTCCACACCTCATTGGGTATGTTTAATCTTATAACATTTGTTGGGACATATGTCCTATTGTTCTATAAAAATCTGCATTTTCTTTGATGCATGTGCCCTGTTCAAACACCACAATCTTGGTGGCCTGTTGCCACCAATCATCCCTGCATGCTGTTGTAATGTCCACTGCCATTCAGTATATGCATGTGTTATGCTTGCTGTTCAACTGTTGTAACCCTGGTGTTTTGGGTTAATGGGAATATTACTGCATGCTGCTACAACTAATTTAGAATGCTTTTGTCTATGTTGTAATTAAACACACCTAATCACAGAACGTATGGGAAGGCTGGTCCCAGCAGACCCACCTGTCCCTCCTCAGGTGGCGATTGCACCTGGCACCAGCATGTCTGGTGCCCAGCCCGGGCTACCCTCCTCTGTTGGTCCTGTGCCCCCTTCAGGTGGAAGTGCTGCAGGGGATGGGGCTTGTCCCCCCCTGCAAGCGTGGGCAGAGATGGGCCACCTGTCACCCTCTGAAGGGTCCAGGTTGTGGTGCGTAGGGAGATACAGCATTTAGTCACTGATCCCCTATGCCAGCTCAAGGTGAGAGTGGTGCGACTCAAGGGTGAGCCTGCCCCTCCTACGCAGCCCCCAGCATAGCCACCCTTGGGTCTGTGAAGGTTCAGTGGTGACTGCCCATGGGTGGGGATCTCAGTCCCACTGTTACCATCTGTGGGCTCATGGGCTTGCGATTTTCAAACATCCGTCCCCGTCAATTGTGTTCACCCACCCCATGTGTCATACTCCGCCCCTTTATGCATCTTGTTTGTCTTGTCTGTTTACCTCCCCAACCTACCTCTCCAAATATACCTACTTCCTCTACCTCACGTACTACTCTCACCTGAGGGAAAAAAAAAAAAAGGGCAATCTGTACCCACAAAAAAATTATGCCCCATACATAGCTGCCCAATTCGCACACATGTCTGCTGGACATACAAACTGATAATTAGAATTGGCAGTACAACATACTTTGTTGTCCACACCCCTCTCTTAGGGGTGGAAGGTTTCAAATTTCACTCCAAATTTATAACATATGCACAGTTGTTGCTGGTAAAGAAATGGGCAGCTATGGACCTTCCCTACACCCGTCCTGCACATCCCGAGCTGGTTTCCCTACTGTCTTTCCCTCTTTGTGCCCCCTTTTTCACCACTTTCCTATCTCCCCATTTTCTTTTCTTTAAAAGAAATTAGCGCGGGGGTTAGCGGGAGTAAGCACTTTTAAGCAGTTGTAAGCGGGTGTGCACTTGTGTGTGCTTAGCTAAGCATTGCGCAAACCTGCGCAAACCCACTTACAACTGCTTAAAAGTGCCTTAATCACTCTGTATGTCAGGACCCTTGTTCTTTTCAGCAACAAAATAAAACACCTCTGTCAGTCTCGAACCCCAGACCTTGGACACACTTGATTGCATGAAGTACCACTAAGCCACAGCAGATATACAGCAATTTGGTGCAGAAATAAATATATCATGAAAAACAATGAGTGAATGTAAAGGAAAAATAGGAAGGCCATAACACAAAGCTTGTTTTGTTGATATTTACCAGCAATTGTTGTGGAATTGCATTACATGACTGTGATAAGAGAAGCAGCCATTCTAGCAGCAAATAATGTTATTGAGGCACTTTACAACCCCCACACAGTATCATAGCAGAGCAAACACTGGCATATCTGATTAGGGCAGAGGCCACACTTCCTGACTGTGAAACATATTTTAGCTGTGTCCCACTGAATCCCTCTGAAAAGTACTGACGTCAGTCAGAGAGGTGTTGTATTACACAATGAATACTCAGAATAATAACAGTAGACACTGCTTGTACTTCATAAAAGGAGTACAAATCCACATGCACTGCTTCACTCAAGTCTACACTTACTGTCTCTATTAATTGGAAGGTGTACCTCACATATAACTACCTATCCCTGACTCCAAACAAATATGTATCTGAGTGTTTCATAGGCTTGGCAGAGGCACAAACACACAGGCATATCAGCTCATCTGCTGTTACACACTCTGCAAACAGCTTTGTGCGGACTTCCACAAGCATACCCTTATGTAGGAGTACAACACAGAAATACCAAAGGATCTAGCCATGTACTGGTAGCAACTGACTGTAACAATGCCATTGTACCATTGCTGAAAACACCTGTGGGTTGCACAGACAAAGAATAACAGGCTAACATCTGTCCACCATCTGGACAGGTTCACAGTTGGGACCTATGCAGACAGACCACCTGCCTTGATAAACCAACAGGTACACACCAATCCATTAAGTCCAGTAAGATAACACTCACACAATAAGACGTAATGCTCTCTGTATGTCTGCATCCCCCCCCATATTTTAAATATACGTGTGTTTAGGGTCAACCAAGGATGTAGGTAGGCATACTCAGCAGTGGAATTGTCCAGTTTACCTGAGACTCCTGTGCTAATGTCAACAATAAAAAGTACACAAACCTTGCAGAAGTGAGTACATCAATATGCACAGTATTACAGTCCACAAACAGTTCATGTGTCAAACGAATACTTTGCAATAACTACTTTTGTATGGCAGTCAATTACATAAGTAGAAATGAAACTACATACTCACATATATCTTGTGTAAGCATTTGTAGGGGTGACTTAAACACTACACTGATAGCTCTGTACTGGAAGTGGCAACAGTCAGGTCTGAGTACAACATGTACATCACTGTCTACACCTCTAGCTTCAGATATATTTGAAGTATACCAACCTTCTGACTGAAACAACAGTGTACACAGCAAACAAGCATGGGCTCCACTCTGGAAATCTGAAAGGGCTATGCCTACAAAACCTAGCATTTTATAGCATTGGGTTGCTATGACAGTGAGTACTGCAATTACCACACAGCAGGCTGTATGCATTTACCAAATGCTGTGCACCAATTGGTGCAGAGGTAATCACATGCACATGTGCTGATACCTATAAAAGCAGACTGTACTTGCTATCTCCACATGCAATAATAACATTGCACCTGATACAGCTACACAGAACTTGTGTCTGAGTTTTCCAGGAATTATTACTGAATAACGCAAAAGTTTACTTGAGTAAGGATATTCTAGTGAATCATCCACCAAATAAATTAATTAAGTAAAAAATAAAAAACTTAATTAAAACAGAAAGGGAATTAAGTAGAAGCTATCTCTATGTAGGCAACACCAAAAAAAACAAAAAAACAGACGGACCTGAAAGTGACAAACAGGTATGTGACAGAAATGTGATCACCGGCAAGTAGTAGATGTTTATGAAGAGTACTGTAAATACTTTGAAACATGCATATGTGGCAGCAGTAGGTATGTATGCACTGATGCCATGCATGACTACTGCCATGGATAAATTAGTGTGTAGCTGTGTGCAGTGGGACATAACTGTGACATATGTAGCTCAGCATTTAATGTCAAACATCCAATCATGTCATCTATGTTCTGTACAGTACTGTGTATAATGGCTGACTGGGGGAGTAGTGCAAACAGCTATATAAACATGGATGTGACAGAGTAACACATGCATGATAGTCATATAATGTGTAGCTTAGCATTGGCAACTGCTGTACCAGGCTAGTATAGTAATGTAGCATTAGCAGCTATAAATACTCCCTGTAATATTACTGCCATGCACACATGTGACAACTGTTCATGTTGTAGCAAGGCCCAACAGGTCATCCATGAGGGCTACAGACATACAACAGTGTGTACCTTGTGTGTGCATGGCACACACATATGTAGAGATAGTTATGTGTCAGATATATTAGCATCTTAACATGTGCATAAAGCAAGGTACATACTGCAACTGTCTGTGAAGGGTGGACATATATATGTTGGTGAAGGTTGTTATGTGCATATTTTCATGTATGTTGTAGTGTGTGGCAAACAAGACAGCATACAGTGCTGGTATATGACGTGGTGTTTAAACGCTGTGGGTATGATTTGCTAATGTTACAGTCTTCCAGACAGGGAGTCCTGCTAAAGATACATGGCCTGAGAATACCCTCAATGCATTCTGGACAAGACTGTGCAAAATTGTTACATAACTGTATCTCTCTCAACCTTTGCATAATTGATATTCCCACCATGAAAGATGGACTGTATATGTGCCTACATGTAAATCTATATGTACACCAATGGATGTTTGTATGTATGCTCAAGCTCAATGTTGTAAATGTATTGCCATCCCTTTTGTTAAAAACCCTGTACCCATTAACTACCACATAGGTGGTAGTCTACTCCACAACAAAACTGTGATAAGAGACCACAGGACACAGGTGGACAGTAGTGTTCCTTTTGACAATCACAGTGCCACACTGGTCATGTAAACTGTGTACGTTCCACATGTCATCACAAAAGGTGTCTCATACATGGAATGAAAGGTCAGTGTTCCACTCTACTCATTAGTCATAACACCCATCATAGAGTACAATGGGCATTTTGGTATGTACCTCAGAAGACATCTATAGCAACTGTAAATGCCAGGCACAAACACCACAAAGAGTATTACCAGACTCAAACAAATGCCCTATGCAGACTATCTTACAAAACCACAGCTACACTGTGTCACATACCGCACACCCAGAGCCAACCTCTACCTAACATACAAAGCTATGCCAAACCCACAGCTGTTGGACATGCTCCATGTCAACAGATTCAAATCCCTACAAGCTACACACTGTACTGATCTAAACCTTGTAACATCAAAAAGCAGAATATGCTGGAGTGGTACATGCTCATCTCAGACACATACCACACCCTGGAACTAACTACCTATCAATGGCAAAGAAGGGTCCTCAGTAGCAGTCGTCATGAATAATCATGATGAATGTATGTGACATAGGAAATACAACCCGGGAATCACCTCTGTGGCTCTGCATGACAGGGGCACATGAACTTAAATTACATGGGTGTTGAAGGGCAGGGTACCGTATGGCTAGGCTTCTATAGACCCTACACCTAATAGCCTATGAGCTACCTATGACCTGATACACACACACATGTACATGTTGCATTAATTGCTATGTGAGGTTGACTGAGTGTGATGGTGAATGTGTAGGTGAATGTATCAACATTGCGTATATGTGTGATAGCCTAGTGGGTAAATGTTTATATCATGGTATGTAGTGTTCTAGCTGTGATCCCCACAAAATATATGTATGCTATTGCTAGGCAGCTAAAGCAGTATGGTATACGGTGCGACATAGTCCCATGGTGTTGACTGGAGTGTGCCATTGTAGGCTAAAGTGGTACATATATGCTCATTGATTGTTGACACTAGTGAATACAAATCCCATATGTACTGTAGTACTTCCTGAAGCTGTAGGCATAAACAGCACAGTATGGTGTATATCCACATTGCTTTGAAACACTGTTTTGTTTGTTACCTGTAGTCCACACACATTACATACCTCAGGCAGAAGGTTTTGTGAGTGCTGACACACAGTACTGTATGGTACACAAGTAAAGCTCATGTGGGTTGCCATACCTTTGTGTCTTGTAGATATGTCTGATGTGTGTGTGGGTATGCCTGTAACATGGGCTGGGTTGTATGTGTGTTACAGGATATAAGTGCATATCTAGCAACATGTATAGTGTAGTACAGCAGTATGCCACGTATATTGATGAATGTGCACATATGTTACTTAGGGGTTTGCTATCAACAAGTAGTGTGGTGTACTGGTAGTACTGTAACTGTACTTTACAATCATTTCAATGGATGACAATATTCTGTATGAATTAGCTTCATATGAACCTCCTGTGGCTAGGTGGTGCATTGTGTCACATACAGTGTGCTATGTGCTGTTGTATAGTCTTACATACTGGTTTCACTTTGTTGCTGTGCAGAACATGGTTTAATATATAGAACATGCCAGGCAGTGTCAGGCAATTGTGGGCTGAGCACTGATGTTTGGAATTAAAAGTGTGTATCTACTGACAGCCAATAGGTTGCTAAATATGTCATTTCATTGATATCTGTACTTTAGAATGTTAAGTGTGCCACAAGACTTGCTCTCAATGATTGTCTTATTTTCTTCCAGGGACATGTCTCATCATCGCAACCCTGCCTATTCCCCTGAAGAGGAGGAAGTACTCATATCCACACTAGTACAACATCACACACTGCTGTTCTCCAGAACCAGCCAGGACCAGCATGAGCGTACTGCACTGTGGCAGGATGTTGTCCATCGGGTTAATGATGTAGGCATGCATAACCAGACTTATGAGCAGGTACGCCATCACTGCAGTGATTTAATCAGACATGTCCGGCATCATGCCTCTGATGTCCGCAGACAACAGCTTGCCACAGGTGGTGGTGCAGCATCACACCCGCCCCTCACCAGAGTGGAAGAGCTGCTCCTCAGCGTGGTGGCTCCTGGCCAACCACTACAACAAACGTGTCATCATGGAGGCTGGAGTCACCCAGCAAGTTGACTGCGAGCATGCAGATAACATGCCATATCTGTAGACTACTGTTAGCTCGATTGTTAGAACATGCATATGTCAGATGTGTGCTGTGTATTTGGAAGATGTGGAGCCTGGTGTTGTGCAATACTGATAATTTTGAACATAATCTGTATGCCTGTGACTGTCAACCATTGTACTACTGTAAAATTGCAAAGTCACAGCAGCAATGCCACAGTTGTTGACACTGACAACCTGTCTCATATCCTTGTAGGTCCCTCTGGTGTGACAGCAAGACAGCAGACCCATGCTGGTGAGTGTTGTACATTTCATATGGCAAATAACATGTGCATGTCATAGGTGTTTTTTAGGCCATTTACACATGTACAACACCTACACATAATGCATGCTCTGCAAGTTTCCTGTGGGACTATGCACATCCCAGTAGCATGAGTGGCCGCCTCAAAGACATGCTATACGCAGAGCATCCCAAACCATTGTGGTACACTGTAGTGGACATTGTATAGGCAGAGTCAATACACATGCACACAACATACACCACCTTGTCATACGCAGTACATGTCAATATCATACACATGGTGTATGTAGACACCTGCTGTAAGGTCAGGCTCCAGTATCCCAAATGTCATCCACACAGCACACAGACTATACCTGAGGGGTAGAGGCCTATCATGGGGCATTGCAAAACTCTTCAACAAACAAGACATTCATGTTAGGCAATGCTCCCTATTGAACACCTTACATACCCATGTAACAACTGTCTGTGAAATGCTTAATGTAGCCACAGTGCAGCAGTTCAGGTACAGCAAGATAGTTGCCAGTGTGGCACACATTGTTGGCCTTGAGTGACCACATGATGCTGCCTGATGATGGCTCATGGTACTACACTACATCCAGTTACAGTAACTACAGTACAACATATAGCATTCATTGCTATACACCTGACAGTTGTGTGCATCCATCCATGGTATGTATACCTGTGAGTGATGGTGCACAGGACATTGAAAAGCATGTAATACTTGCACAGCAATGTTGTGTCCATGTACACATCGTGTTCCAGGGTGAGGCCAATCATTGAAAAACACATGTGCATAAAACAGATGTATACTGTGATTAACATGGACTCTCTACACTTGCACTGCATGCTGTTGAGCAACACACATCTTGCATGATGACACGTGTGATAGGACTCGGCTTGTGATACTGTACTCCACCATCAACCACTAATAGGTATGTTCTGTATTGCTGTTGGTGTGTGTGTGTGTGTGTGTGTGTGTGTGTGTGTGTGTGTGTGTGTGTGTGTGTGCATGTGTGTGTGTGTCTACTTTAGCGGGTAGTGTATTTGTGTTCATGTGTGCATGCGTTCATGAGTTCATGTGTTCATGTGTGCATGTGTGCATGAGTGCATGTGTTCATGTGTGCATGTGTGCATGTGTGCATGCATTCATGCGTGCATGTGTGCTAACATCATGTACAGATTGTAAAGTGTGTTTTCTATCTAACTCTCACAGGTGCTGAGGTTGTGTTGGTTGAGTGCAGCAGGGAACCTAAAGACACTGCCACAAATAGTGGAGATGATGAAACATGTGTTGTAGCACAGGCAGGTTTGACAGGTTCTGTCGTTGTTCCGCCAATCAACAGTACACAGCTTTCCACAACATCTATGCGCATATTCATACTGCCAATACATCCCTCATCACCAATGGCCTTAGCTGAGGGACAGCATACAGTAGGCATTGACCAGGATAGTGTGGTATCTATGGCACATTCAACCCCTTACAGCAGCCATACCCAGAATCCTGGGATGGTACCACATAGGCAGATGTCTGGGGGTTCTTGTGGGAGCACTGCTGGTCATAATGCCCCTGGTAGATGTGCCCCCACAGGTCTTACAACCTCAGGTATGTTCCGGGCTGTTATGCAGGCACAGGAACGTATGGAACGGTACACCAGACAGGGACTGAGGGTGCAGAGGGCCCATAACACCGCTATCAATGACAGTATCCGTGACCTTGCAGGTGCAGTGCATCACTACACCGAGGTCATTGATAGACATTGGGGGGAGACATTAGATGTCCTCCGCAATGTAATGTCCATGTGCCAGGACAGTGCAGGATGGCTGAGATGTCAACGTATGCCAGCAACATCATCAGCTGGCAGTCATCACAGATGACACACAAGTCACAGCCACTCCTGCAGTGGCAGTACCAGCCCCAGCAATGTTGGAGCAGGGCTGTCAATAGACCATCATAGAAGACCATGTGCACATGGCTCTGGCCAGTCCCAGCAGGGACATGGGTCCAGTAGACATTTTATTTATTTATTTATTTATTTATTTATATTTGTTGACTGGGAGTGTCCGACTGGATGCAGGTCTATTTTCAGCGGAGGCCCGGGGAGAAAAGCTCCACAGTTAAAATAAACAGACAGTAGTTACATTGGATTACATAGCGATTAACAATTTACTGCCTCTGATGATACTGTCCATTGCACCCCTGCCAGGCACATGTACTCTGTCCATGGCCAGAGACAGTGATCTGTACAGCCTGGCAGGTACAGTCTGTGGCTGTCCCACAACCTCCTGTATACAGCAGACACATGGTGGAACTGTGTGCATGCAAACACACACACATAATCCAAACACCTAGGGCTAACACATACACACACACATCACATCAACATTGACCCATGCTGTACTGTTGTCCCTCACACACACACACACACACACACACACACACACACACACACACACACACACACACACACACACGTCGATTGGATGGGTCAATGTCAGGCTCTGGCAAACCAACAACACACCCTGTGCATAAGATGAAACTGTGCCACCTCCTGTCATCTGTAACATTGATGCAGGAACAGGCTAACATGGTGCTGATGCACAGGGTGACTTTATAGCAGTGTAGCAATGTTAGCATGTTGTCAACAGTACAGTGTAATGATATCCCTGTAGGTATATCTGAGCAGACATGATGCATTAAAGCTATGATAATCAATGTAGTATTGTTTACAACAGTGTTAATTACAAAAATGTATTGTCCGCCCATGTGCCACTTGGCTGATGTGTGTAGTTTTGGCAGCATGTGTTGGTGAGTGGACAGTACATGTGTGATGTGTGCAGTACAGATTTAAAGGTTTACATTTGTGAACATGGTGGAGGTGCACTGTCTGCATGTACATGCATAGTGGACACATGGGAAGGGTGACATGCCCTGTACTACACAGTGTCAAGACTTCATTGTTTCTATTGGTGGCCAGTATGCATTTTAAATCACATATGTTTTAACTTGGGTATACATGTTTGTATGACATGGTTTGACACTATGCTGTGGGTGATACTGTTACTATCTGTCATTGGTTTGCATTCTGGTAGTGTACACAACCTCAACAACCTGACTATAACCAATCGTTAGATGATGTCTTGACAACTGACACACAGATGTAGGTAACTCAGTAGCATTTGGATCCGTCCGGTACTATACTATACCAGTAACCAGTGGTATTGACCACCACCCATTCCTGGGACCACTCCTGTTTGGCATATAGCCCTCTTAGGGACAAGCAAACACACTGGGGATATGTCCGTCCACATCTGGAAATGCATACAGTGGCCTACAATGCATTCTCCGGATGAGACACTTATCCTCCACAAGGGTATCATACAGACAGATACCTGTTGTCCAACCCATGCTGTAAAGCTGTAAGCCAAATATAGCATAGTCATCCACATTTATTAAACATTGTATCCCGACAGTACCACATAGGTAGTAGCTCCAAACATGTAGAACGGGTACCGATGTGTACATACGACCAAGTGTTATGTCATCTGTCATTTGGTATTCACAATTCCATAGGTATTCTGAAGTCCCCCGGTGCATCGCATAACCAATAAGGGGTCTGTATGCATATCCACAAAGTTGTTGTACACCTATAATGAATGTCCATTATTGACAGACTTTGTTGTGTTTAAACATGTCTGAAATATACCCAAGGTGTGAACCCTCACTCACACTATTCTATAGAAACTGTCATGGGTGTGTGTGACTCAGATGACCTAGGCCACAGATCACTACAGTGGCTGGCCTTGTCACAAACATACATATGTGACCGAAGGTTTGAGAAGCAGCAGCACAATCTGTCATAGGTAACAGATGTATTCATGTAGAAGCAGGATTCACACCTTTGAACTAATTGAGGTCACATGTACATATATGTATTTGCCACACAGATACCTGATGTGTGCGATGCACATACTGTTGTTATACTGATAGGTCATACAGTAGTAAAAGCTAAACACCACAACACATTGACCCACAGTATCACACATACACTCAGCACTTGCAAGATTCAAACCCCTACCTAACTATACTATAGAGATATGTATTAACACTACGTGCTACATACTTTACTGGGAGCTTGTATTTCCACTGCTGTATTTGTAGGATGCTGACATCATCAGACTTGCCAAACAGGAATATAACACTTTTAAGGTGTTTGCCTAGTCTCCAAAAAGGGCAATACTCTCAAAGGAATTCACACACACCCCCACTCAGCAATGGCAGGATTCAGACCCCTACCGAACTATGTTGTGATACTAGAGAAATACACATTAACACAACACGCTATATGCTTTACTGGGAGTTTTCAGTTCTCCTGCTATATTTGTAGGATGCTGACATCATCAGACTTACCAAACAGGAATATAACACTTTTAAGGTGTTTGCCTAGTGTACAAAAATGCCAATACACTCAAAGGAAATCACACAGAAACATAAACCCACCCCACACAGTAATTGCAAGATTCAAGCCCTTACCTAACTATGATACTGGAGAGATACACATTAACATGACACGCTATATGCTTTACTGGGAATTTTTATTTCCACTGCTATATTTGTGGGATGCTGACATCATCAGACCTGCCAAACAGGAATATAACACTTTTAAGGTGTTGGCCTAGTCTCCAAAAAGGGCAATACTCTAAAAGGAAATCACACAGACACATACCCCCACACCCACACACTCAGCAATTGCAGGATTCAAACCCCTACCTAACTATGTTATGATACTGGAGAGATATGCATTAACACAACGCACTATATGCTTGACTGGATATTTCCACTGCTATATTTGTGGGATGCTGACATCATCAGACCTGCCAAACAGGAATATAACACTTTTAAGGTGTTTGCCTAGTCTCCAAAAAAGGGCAATACTCTCAAAAGAAATCACACAGACACATACTCCCACATACACATACACCCCCACAAAAAGGGCAATACTCTCAAAAGAAATCACACAGACACATACCCCCACACACTCAACAATTACAGGATTCAAACCCCTACCTAGCTGTGTTATGATACTGGAGAGATACGCATTAACACGACAAGCTATATACTTTACTGGGAGTTTTCTTTTCCACTGCTATATCTGTGGGATGCTGACATCATCAGACTAGACATGGTACTGTGTGTGCGCTTAGTTTTATGCAATCCCAGTACTGCGACATGGGGGACAGCAGTTGCTACCAGCTTGAACAGGGCTCCACAATTCTTACCTTGTGTGATCTATCTGTGGCACAGTTGCCAATCCATCCAATGACAATACATATTTATGCACAGGTTGTTGATTTTGTGGCTATGACATGTGTCCGGGATGTTGGGAAAGGCCTATTCAAAGTGTATGTGGGACGTTTGTAGCTCATTTCATTGATGTATGTCCTGGGTGGCTGCCTTGCAAACAGTTTAGCAGGTTTGGGAAACATGGTCTGCCCATGAACAGTCCAAAGTTGGTAGGGTTGTGTGTTTATAGGCTTCCAATAGCTCTGTTTCTGACTTCAATCATGATGGACTCCATGGCCTTGCAGATCAGACTTCATTGGCTTATAAGACTATAGTTCCCATGGTCTGTTGTGCATCAACACTTGTGTAGTGTGCCATATGTTGCTGTAACCCATTCAACAGTTTCATATCCTGTAGAGAGGTTGAGGCTCAACAGAATGTTCAGGTGCAGGGTCTGTTTGTTCTGCAGTTCACTTATGACACATATAGGGGCACAATGTAATCCAATTGATGCCATGTTTTCAGCTTTGGAAGGACCTGTTTAACCATTCTACATGTGACATCTCCTGGTATGATGAGTGGGGCTTTTGTCAGTGGGAGGTGGGTATGTATGTATGGCCCTGTCTGACAGGATGGTGGCATTGCCAGTCATTAACACTTGGCCCTGACTCAGGACATATATGAGTGTACATTGCTATTTATGACATAGCTGAAGGAAGTGTCATGGTTCTGTATGGACTCCTTCGCAGATAATTTTTCCATGACCTGGATTGGATAGTGTTTGGAGTGCACATTGTTTATTGATGATACTAATTTTGTTTTTTTCTTTTTTTTTGCTTTTCAACTTTCTATGACCAACCTAAGTATATGTAGTACATATTTGATTATGACAGGGTCCCAATATATTATATATGTGTCTGTTGTCATATCACTGTGTGCACAAATCAGGATTGGTGCATTGTGAGAGGTTCCTGGGTTAACACATGCCACTGCCTGATATGTGTGGCCCACTGCTGTACTCAGACATAGCCTAACTGTGTGACCATGCCCAATTTGGACTTTCAGTATGTTGTTGGCTGACATTTGCCTCATTTATTCGTGTGTGTGAGCATGCCCAGTGTGAACTTTCAGTATGTTGCTGTGTGAAGTCCACTACATTTGTTGATGTGTGAACACGCCCAATATTAACATTTATACTATATGTGTGTTGTAAATTGAGTTGTATTTTTACTGCAGGGCTCACCTTTGTGTCATAACTTTGCAGGGATTATGCTGTGCCCGCGGGGTTTCCAGGAGACACTTTGCATAGACTTATCAGCATTTCTTCATACAGGCTGACCAGTGAAATACTGTCATGGTTTAGTGGTTCAGTACTGTGACTGTAGTGCACAGTATCCTGGGTTCGAGGACTATCACTGTTTCATATTTTCATACTGGGCAGACCAGACTGCTTAAGGAACAATAAAACAAATATGACCATGTTTACCTACTTTTGCTCAACTATGCCCAACTTTGAACAAACATGCACAACATTAATCAACATTGACCAACATTGGTGAACGCTGCCCAATATTGCTCAACATTGCCCAAAGTTGTGCTACCTAGTGTGTGCAATTTTGTTTACATATACTAAATAGTGGTAAAAGCTGTTTAGCACTGCTTTATATTGCTTAAAACATGGCAATCATGCCTCAGGTGGTGCTGCAGGGCTGTTTATGACGGCTGCACATATTACACTCCCTATACATGTTTGAAGACAGGTAGTATCAAGTTGGGCATCCCTTTTACTATATGTGTGAGTCAGAGACAGGTATCATTTCCAGGGTTCCTACTGAGCCAGTGTATATGCTATGTGTTGCCTCTTTGCCAAGGCCAAAACATACTGGGCATGCCTCCTTCTGCCTACTGGGGCAGGATCAGGTTGTTCCTCCTCCAAGTCATGCTCTGCCTGTGATGGCCTTGGCAATGGTGGGGGGCTGTTTGGCCTGGCCCTATGCTGCTCCTGCTGCAGCTGATTTCACAGGATCATATTATGTAGCATAGCACATACCATGACTATTTGGGTACATGTAGTTGGTGAGTACTGCAAGGCTCCACCAGATGTGTCCAGGCACCGGAACTGTGACTTGAGCAGACCTAACATACGCTCGATTACATTTCATGTTTGTGCGTGTGCCTCATTATGGTGTTCCTGTTCAGGTGTGTGTGCATTTCTGATGGGTGTCATCAGCCACGGCTCCAGTGCATATCCAGCATCCCCCACTAGGTGACCATGAGGGATGTCCCCATTGGCAAATGTCTGGTACAGCTGTGTCAAATGCCAGATATGGGAATCATGGTAGCTTCCAGGGCAGCCAGCACACACATTAATTATTATGCCCTGGGCATCACACACAACCTGGCAGTTGATGGAGGGGAAACCCTTGCAGTTAAAGTAGACCCTACCCCACTCACCAGCTGGTGCTTTGATGTGTATGTGCGTGCAGTCTATTGCACCCACTACCTCAGGGTATTCTGCTATTTGCAGAAAAGACACATATTGCTGGCCAATATCTCACAGGAATTGGGGAAATATACATGATCACCGACATGTGCTGACATGGCATTCAGGAACTGGTGCAGTACCCTGGGTGCTGATGCCTGTGAAATCCCCATCATATCACCAGTTGGTCTCTGGAATGTACCTATTGCTAGTATTCTTAGGCCAACACATACCTTGGTTTCCACTGGAATGGGTTCCCCTCTGTTGGTTCTGTGTGTGAGGCATGGCCTGCACAGCTCAACAATTTGCTGCATGAGGTCTCTGTCCACTCTATAGTGCTCCACTATCTCCAGCTCATGTAGCCCCTGGTAGGTTACCCTGGGCCTGTACACTCTTCTCCGTCTCCTCACTGTGGGTTGCTCAGCAGCATTAGCATTGTCACCACCCTCAGCATGTTGCATATGTCGCCTTATAACAGCAATGGCAGCCCCTAACATTTCTTTGTCTCAGTAAAGCTTTTTCAGTTTTCACTTCTATTAGCTTACTGCAGTGTTGCAGTGTCTCTGAGAAAAACATAGTGGAAAGTTGTTTGCAGAGTTTTAAGTGCTGTGCTGGGCTGGGCTAGTGTATTGCCTGTGTAATTTGGCTGATTCTGATTGTTTTCACCTGCTAGCTCTGCTACTTCTCCTTGGTTAACTTCCTACTATTTGTTGTGCTTCCTTTTCCCTTTCTGTTTCCACAGGGGGCAGCGCCGTGCAAACAAGCACAAACACGTGCACACCAGCTTACACGCACACATGCTTACATGGCCTAACACTTGCTGCCTCCAGCTTAAACGCGTGCACACAGGCATAAACGCGCTTACATAGGTTTCAACAACCTTACATGTGCTTACTCCGGCTTAAACGCGTGCACACAGGCGCACACGCGCGCACACAGTCTTATTCAGTTTTACAGGCGCGCACACTTGCGCATACATGTTGCAGGCACTTCTACAAGAAACTTTAGTGTTGTCCATGGCATACACCTTCAATTTCTTGCCTTTAGCTATGATACCTGCTGACACGCCTCTTCCAGTGATGGGTAACTGACGGCAACCACATGCCACTCTGCTCCAATGAGCTTACATTCTTTCATACATACCCCCCTCATGATGTCACCTATCTTCTACTCTGATACTCCCCTTATCCTACTCTTACACTCCACGGACTTTGCTCATTTGACATGTGAAATTGGGATTCACTATCCTTACCCTCATTTGCATGGGATTGCCTACTAATGCTTGGTTACATCTCTTAGACTGAGCTTCCCCCCTTAGCAACCTCCACTCAGTAGTCATGTTGTCTTCACCCTGCCATTCACTTGCGTTGCAGATGTATATTTATAATAAGATGCCTATTTTTGGCTTTTATTTATTTATTTTTTTGGGGGGTTTTACAGCGCAGCGCTTTTGCGTGATGCTGCGCTATGCTTAAACTTTGGAGATCGAGGTAAAAAAAAAATTATTATTTTATTTTTTTTGCAACGTGTAGAATTGCCAATGGCCATATATTTGGACTCCTCAACTGGATGCATCCTTTATTTGGAGCTGTCACGGCTCCGTTTTGCTATTTGCAGAATGTTACTCAGTTGACAACCGAGTACAGTTCTGCAAATAACACTACTCTTACTCGAACAGGTTAGGGTTTCCTGGATCGCAAATTTACCTCATTTGCATAACTTTCTGCAGCAAATGAGGTAATTTGCATATCCTAGCCCTGTCCGTGTAAGAAGAGTTATAGGAGCTCTGTTGCATGCACCTGCCGGCTGTTCCTGGATCGCTCGGCAGACATGTTGGCTGCATGGAGTCTTACTCTACTCTTAGACTCCGTGCAAGCCTTCGTGAATCCAGCCCTTTGTTTTACAGCACAATAAACCACTCCCTTGCCTGATAAAAAGTATATATATATATATATATATATATATATATATATATATATTTAGAAAGCTTGTGAGGAAACTATTACTCTATTTTTGTTTTACTTGGATTGCTTGTCTGTGTACTTAATAAATTGATTTTCGACTGGAAACAGACTGCCTGCCTTGCTTGGATTACTTTTGAATACTTAGTAATTCTGTACAATTATATATTTTTTTTATTATTTTTTTTTACTTAAGATTAGTTTAAGTTCACTACTTCTACTACTATTGTCTGATCTGATTAATATACAGTGATTAACTAGAGATAAATGGACTGAAAATCTTCCACACAGAGAAGTTTCTTACATTGTTTTGATCTATCATGCACTGTCGCAAATAAACTAAAAATCTCAACACAGGCAGAAAAACTTAAAAGATGCGCAGCTAAATATAAAGCAAAAGTACAAAATAAGCAATTTATTGATGACCCAAAAACATTTTATAGAGAATTGGGAAACAAGGTGAAAGGAATTGAAAGACCACCAAAAAAACGAAATAGATATATTTTGGAGAAGTATTTATGAAGATCCTGTGGAACATAACAAAGATGCTAAATGGATAGAAGAAGTAAAAGAAAGAATAAGATGTTTAAAGGTGCAGGATATGAAATTGGATGAAATAACAACCAGAGAAAGTGAAACAAAGTTAAGAAAAGCTTTTAATTGGAAACCCCCCAGGCCCAGATGCAGTACCTAACTTCTGATTAAAAGTCTTTTGTACAAAGATTTAGCCACGAGTAAGAACTGTTTATATGCGCACCCTGAACAGACTCCAACCTGGCTAATGCTCCTACTTAAGTGTAAACCTGCAAGCTACCCTAAAAATTATAGGCCAATTACATGCCTTTCAACAATGTATAAACTATACATTGAAATTGATGCAGACAGAGTTTATAGTCATTTAGAAGAAAACTCAATAAGGGCAATAAAAGAAAGTCATATGAAACAAAGGATCATTTGTTGTTAAATAAAGTCGTAGTGGAGAACTGCAAAAAGGGGAAGAATCTAAGTATGGCATGGATTGACTGCAAAAAAGCATTTGATAACATCCCATATTCATGGATAAAAGTGTGCTTAAAAATGTATAACATACACCCTACACTGACTGACCATATTACAGTGACCATGAAACAGTGGCAGACCACTTTGTAATTAAGCAATGATAAAGGACAAATTATTATCCCAGAGATAAAAATTCAAAGGGAGTTACTCTGGGGCGACTTTTTTTTACCGCCGTGATTCTGTCTTGCACTTAACCCATTAAGCTGTTTACTCAACAGCTTAGGCCATGGCTATAATTTGGCTCCAAGAAAACAACAAAGTATAAAGAATTCTTACCTTCTCTTTGTCGATGATTTAAAACTGTGTAGCTCATCATATGAGGAACTGAAGTTGTCAGAACTTTCTCAGATGATATAAGAATGTAATTTGGTCTTAATAAATGTGATAAAGCAACCTTTAAAGCAGGAAAACTGCAGCATCAAAAAAATATCAATTTGGGACAAGAATGTGATATAAAAGAACTCGAGCAAGAGAGAGTGTATAAATATTTGGGAATTAATGAAGGCTCAACAATAAAACATGAACAAATGCAAATAAAATGTAGTTAGGAATACTTTAGAAAACTTTAGTTAATCCTGAAAACAGCAATGACATCTAGGAACAAAATTCAAGCTATAAACCAATTTGCTCTTCCTGTCCTAAATTACAGTTTTGGAGTGATTGACTGACCACAAAACATGTTGGATAGATTAGACAGGAAAACAAAAAGAATGCTTCATGCTCACCAAATGATTTATACAAATCAGTGCATACCAAGATTATATATTCCACTTTCCAAAGGATGGATGGGCCTCCTTGAAATTGATTACATGTATAGATCTGCAGTCATGGGACTGCACACATATCTGCTGACATCAGAAGACCAAACATACTGAAAATTTTTAAACATGAGGAGAATAAATCTAAGATGACTTCTCTGCTGAATCTAGCAGAAGCATATCGGTGGCAAGCAGGAATGAAAATCAAGCCAGAAGTAGATAAAAACCAGGCAGCAACTGAATGTGCCAAAAAACAAAAGAAAGAATATAAGGTGAAGGGCTAGATGAAAAGGCAAGAAATGTGGAAAATGCATAAATATAGTTGCAAGTATAGAAAACTTCTGGAAGAACCTCATGTTGCTCAGGACTGAATGCAGGAATGGTTAAGGAGTGGCAAATTCAAACCAAGAGATGAAGGTTAATATTGATGGCCCAGGATAGTGGGCTATGTACATGTTGGTTTACAAAGTCCATTGAACATGTGGTAGAAACAGACAAATATAGGCTTTGTAAAACAGAATTGGAAACAGTTGCACAGCTCATTGCTAGCTGTGACATGCTAATGGCAGAAGGAGTGTATACTGAAAGGCATAATAATATGGCAAGACTGTTGCACTGGGGATAGTGCAAACATTATGGTATTGAAGTGGCTGAAAAACACTGGAAACCTGTGACACAAAGCATCATAGAAAATGAAGTCTATATCACATGGGATCACCCCATTACCAAGAGTTCAAAAGATAGATGCTAGAAAACAGGATATAGTGGTCCATGAAAAGAAGACAAAAGTAACATTGATCATTGAAATCATCATACCCAGTGACTACAGTGACTTGTGTACAGAGAGACGCAAAGTCATAAAATATCAGGATTTGCAGGAAGAAATGAGGAAGAAAGATATCCAGACACTTCCAGTAGTAGTAGGAGCAGCAGGTCTTACAAAAAAGAATCTACAATCATATTTAGATATGTTGCCAGTACATGTAACCCTATACAAATTGCAGCAGGAGTCATTACTCGGCACATTGCAGGTGCTGCAAAGAGCACTTCTGGATGACATCAAAGATTGAAACAATGTTAATTTCATGAACTTTAATTGTACCTTGACTTAGGAATGCGGTCCATTCCTGTCATGGTATTACAAACCCAAAAGACTTGGAGAAAATGAAAAAAAAAGATAACAGTATGTGTCTTTAAGGGGAAGTTAGGTTGTAAAGATGGAAAGAAGAACTAAGATAATTTATTGGGAGCCTCTACATATTGATAATGTATGAGGTTCCTAAAAAGAGTTAAAAAAAAGTAAAAAAGAAAATGTAGGTTTTCATGACATGTTGCAGATAGCATTTAAAGGAATATTGAGAAATGTCCGATGCTTGCGTTTTATTGAGTTATAGGGTAGTACTCCTCAACTCTAATATCAATAATGTTGAAAGAGAGAAGATATAATAGTGTCTACAAAGTTAATCATTAAGGCATATAAATCATTAAACGAACTGAAAGGTAATGTACTTAGTAAAATTAGATAGACATAGGAAAATACAGGAGATGAGGAGTTATTAAACCAATTGGAAAATGCAGGTATGCCTTTGGAAGTTAATGTTGTAATGCTTTGGCTGTTGTGGCAAGTTTGTAATGATTAGTTTTTGTTGAAATATTTTTTCAAAATATTTTATAACTTAAAGTTTTATATTTTTTCTTTTTATGTAAATATTTAGCTGACTTCAATATTTATGTATCATATGAGAGTACCTTAATTTGAAGCACTATATCTCAGTTTTGATATAAGGCTGTTTAAATCCATACACTCTTATTTTAATGAAAACTTAATTGTTTATTTAATATTAAATTGGAATATTTCATACTGCTGATGTTACTAATATGAGATGCAAATAAAGAGGATTTGTTAAAACAGCAATGATAACAATCAAATGAGTCCATGCCCCAATGACTATTAAAGAAAACATGAGTCAAGGAAAATAAGTAAACAAACTTTTTTTTATCTCCCCTGCTAAAAAAAAGGATCAGCACTTAACACATTTTAAATTTTTGACACCCACAGAATAATTTTGCAAATTTGAAATATCATTCAAGTTAATATTAATAATATTCAACTTGATATAATAAGTCAGAAATGTGCTTTACCAAAGTACTTTTTAAGTTGCTAGTCTTAGCTCTCTTTGCAATCCTTTGTTCCATTCATTTGGCAATAGCTGTTCCTGGCTTATTAATTCTCTGTGAAATGAGAGTCAATTTCTAAGGCTGTCATACAGGGAGCAATCAGGAAAATGTTGCATATTGTCTTAACACTGCTCTCTGGTGGCTGGTACTGGCACCTGCATCACTGTGGAAGGCACTCTAACCCTTTTCTAGTGTGCACATACCCCCCCCAGACACATGATACAAAATAATGGGATACCTTCACGGGAGTGGTAGAGCCATGCCCCCCCCCCAGTCCTAGTCATATTTGTTGCTTAGAAAGCCTCTACTTGTCTGGTATGGATCAGTCAACAAGAACCATAATTCCCACCTTTCCTGGATGGGAGAGTTGCCACCAGTTGCTCCTTCTGATCTCCTTATCAGCTGTTCCAGTGCCAGATCCACTAATTAAACTTTTTGGGTAAGAACATAGTCAGGGCTTTATCCTTCTATGCCATAGATATGGCTTTTTGCAGACAAATTTAATTCAGTAGTAGCCCAAATTACCTAAGCATATTTGGATATATTTAGCTTTAATTTAAAACTACACTAGAAGTTGCAGAAGCATTATAGATCCAATTACTACCAACTTTTGGAAAATGTTTAGAAGTGCTGGGGTAACACTTAAAGCTACAGTCAGTAACTGGATTATAAAAAAAAATAGTTAAGTAGAAGGCTGAATGCAAAATTGTTAAACAGGTACAAAATGAAGGAGAAAGCTATTTTGCAAAAGTTAATGCACACATAATGTGACCAGCTGTCTATTAAAGAAACATTTAAATTATTTTGCAAGCTCTGTCTTAGTAATGCAGAATGGGTATTATCTAATAGAGTTCATGAGTGAGTCCCTAGCACAGTCAGGGGACTAAGTTGTCCATAATGTTTAAGATAAATAGCTAATGCTTATGACACTCTACTGGAGTGTCAGATGTATAAATTTATGAGTTATAAAAAGCTGTGTCTGTAAAACTCAGTAAAGTAATACTCAATAAAGCCTACTCAGAGGCGATCTCTGCCTAACATACAAAGCTATGTCAAACCCAGAGCTGTTGGACATGCTCCACTTAAAGAAATCCCTATCCCTCTGAGCTACATGCTCTAGGGACCTAAACCTTGTCACCACAATAAACAGAACATGCTGGAGGGATAGATTCCTATCCCAGAGACTTCCCATACTCTGAAACAAACTACCTATCTATATCAAACAAAGCTGCTCATTAGCACTCTTCAAGAAAAATCTTGATGATTGGATGGGAAATAGAAAATTCACCCTGGGGATCACCTCTGTGACTGCTCGACAGGGGAACAGGAAAATAATTTTCTTGGGTGGCGAAAGCCATGGTACCTTTTTTGCTAGGCTTGTATAGGCCCTAGGGCCAATAGCCTAGTACCTACCTATGAACCTATGAACCTATGAATAAAGAAAACAAAGTGCAGCAGGCAGGTTACTCTAATATTGCAGTGATTCAAAAATGCATCTTTGTGCCTTCATAGATGTTTGTTGTACCATCCCTGCTTCCTGCCACTCCCAAGGACCAAAGTTAAACAATGATATCTTGGCCACTAGGAAAACAGCTCACTTCCCCACCTGCTTTGTTAAAGGGACAATTTAAGCTTAATAGATCAGAGCAAGAGAGCCCTCCTTGTCAGTGTTTGGGCATAGGTCTGTTGCCCTGAAAGGGAGGACTGTCAGATGCTAATCAGAAGATGACACTGACAAGTACAATACAGTGGTTACTGGAGTTGTAAGTCAGATCTGCAAACAATGCTACTGCTCACAGTAGCCAAAGTTAAATAGCAAATACTATCATCTGACCATCAGTGAAACAACTAACTTGCCTAACTGCTCAGTTACTTAGCTCAGTTCATTATGACACAACAACCCCCCTGTGTCTGAGCTTAGTTTTTTTGCTCATAAAAGAACAACAAGACTGATCATAATAGGGGTTTACTAAGTACAGTAAACTACTTGGATTTGCAGATTCAGACCAACAGCCAAGTCAGATGCTGGTCAATAAAAAAAAAAAAAAAAAAAGACAAGACAGTATTCATACTGTTCATAGGTTCATAGGTTTATACTAGGCTATCTGCCCTAAGGCATTTATAAGCCTATCCCAAAGTTATGTGGCTTACGCCACCCCTTATGTTAGAAATAATGTGCCCATTAGTTTGTTGTGCCTCTGTCCAGCAGTGACACAGAGATGATTCCCGGGGTATAGGTTCATTAAAGGGAAATTTCCTTCATACAGACTTGCACACACCCTAGTCCCCTCCACACACACTGAGCATTTGCAGGATTCAAACCCCTATCTAACTATGTCCTGACACTTCAGACGGACGCATTAGCAGAGTGCACTATTCGCATTACTTTCGTAAAGCTAAGAACTGAGCAGTACATCCTATTCTATGTGAAAAAGGCAGTAATCTGTAAATATGCTATTATTAGAAATGTTGTATTATGGATGAACAATGACTGATTTACTGTTGAAGAGAACACTACTCGAAGCAGCATGCAGCTAATCAGACATACTTTAGCATTGTCTGAGGATCGCACAGTCCCCTGTTCATGGCTATTAGACATTCTAACTAGTCCTGTATATCTGATATATCTCTATGAAGCCCAGCCAATATTTTGACAGCTGCTAAATACGCAGTGAAGCACCATTAATATACAGTTTCTTTCATTAGTCATTTGTGCTGCTACTTTCATTCGCACCAGTGAATATATTTCAGCAGTTTTCATGTTGCTACACCAGTACATGGTGGGCTAAAATATGGAGGTGATTGCCACTTTAAATTAATATTCCCATTAAATTTTCTGATTCATTACTGTATTCATATGTCTTCTTTACACTGACATGATTAATAAACAAATAAATACTTTCCCTTTATCTCTTTAATGTAATTACATTGCATATGTATTATCATGAGTAGAAGATCTAGTTATTGTGAATAAATAATTCAAATTAAAAAGAAGTTATGTACTCACCATAATTTTCAATCTGTGTTTCCATTTTCATTTATCCTTGATCGATGGGTTCGGTTCTAAATATCAGAACCAACTTGGCTGTTACTACAGCTTGCGGTGACCCAAAACTCTCAAGCTTAAGTCCTACCCACAGTGCCTCTCTCCTAGTTACCTCAGATCTGTAAAAGAGCAGAATGACAGAAACATAACACCTTCATAGAGACCATATCTGGGACCTTTTATAAATAATTGATAATAAGTTATAAACATTGCCTGTTCCACCAAAAACTGCTAGGGCAGGGGGAAGGATGGAGGGGAGTCAAGGATAAATGAAGATTGACAACACAGATGGAACATTATGGTGAGTACATAACTTCTTTATCTGATGTTGTCAATCTTCATTTATCCTTGACTGATGGGACAGAGTCCCCAGCTACCTTTGATCTTGTGAGGATTCACAGAAGTATATTCCTGAGCACCATTGAACCAAAAGAGGCTCTTCCCCTGGAGACCAAATCCAATTTGTAATGGTTAATGAAGGTGTGTGGAGTAGCCCAGGTTGCTGCTGCACAAATGTCATCCATTGAAGCTGAAGATAGGAAAACTGTAGAAGTAACCACAGCTCTTGTACAATGAGCTTTTATAAGAGCAGGCAAATCAATTTTGTTTCTGTGGTAGATAAATAAAATATAATCTTTGAGCCATCTGGCTAAGGTAACCTTGTTTACTGATTTATGAAGTCGTACTTGAAAAGGAGACAAAAAGTTGATCAGATTTCCTTATGTTTTTTGCTCTATCTAAATAAAGGCATAACTGCCTGTGAACATCTAATAAATGTAAACTGTATTCAACTTTATCTGAAAATTTAGGGGGGGAAACTGACAGATGGATGGTCTGATTTAAATTGGTATCTGACACCACCTTAGGTAGAAAGGAAGTGTTTGTCCTTAAGGAGACTCTATCTTTACAAAAAAAGAGGTAAGGAGGTTTACAAGATAAGGCTTGTATTTCTGAAATTCTTCTGGTAAAAGTTATTGCCACTAAAAATAAAGTTTTCCAGGATAAAAATTTTAAATCACAGCTAGCAGATGGTTTGAAGAGTGATTGCATAATCACCTGTAAGAGTAAACTGAGATCCCAAGGTGGGGTAGGATCCTAATAAGGCAGTTTTAATAAGAGTTCCTTTTAAAACAGCCTTGCAGAGTCTGTGAGAAACCAAAGAATATTTCTCAAAACCTTTATGGAAATTGAAAACGGCTGCTAGCTGAACTTTAATAGTTGAGGCAGAAGCTCATGTATTGAAAAGGAAAGGTAAAAAGTCTAGGATTTTGTCAATAGAAGCTGAAAAGGGATCAATGTTCCTTTCTTGAGCCAAAAAGATGAATTTCTTCCATTTGCTAGTGACACGTAGAGTTTACGGGTGGATGGCTTATGGGAAGCTAACAGAATATGACATACTGGGAAAGAAAGGTTCATCTGCCTGGCAATAAATGGAAGTGGAGGAACCAAGCTGTCAGGTTGAAGATCAGAATGTTCAGGTGAGTCAAACCATCTGGATGTGACACAAGGTCTGAAGCTGGGTCCAGAGTCCATGGTTTTCATATCAGATAAGGCCAAAGAAAGGAGAACCATATCTGTCAAGGCCAATAAATAAAAATGAGAATTACTTTGCTTTTCAACCGAATTGCTTACTGTAAGAACTTTGGAATTAAGGGAATTGGAGGAAAGGCATGTAGGATTCCCAGGGCCAAGTGTGTAGAAGACCATCCCTCTGTGACTCCCCTGGAGGGGTGCTCAAGGCAAAGTAGTTGCTGCACTTGTTCAGAGGCAAGGTAAAGAGGTCGCAGCAAGGCTGGCCTTATTAGGCAGAAGAACAGACCTGTTCAGTTTGTCTGCTATCACTTTGGAGCTCCCAGGAATATGCATTGCTGTCAGAAATCAATTGGAAGAAACAGCCATTGCCACACTCTGAATACTTCTGAACAAAGGGGTTAAGACTTGGTTCCACCCGTTTGTTGATGGTCCAAACCATTGACATATTGTCTGTTTGAACCACAATCATTCCCAAAGGGAGAGTAGTCTGAAATGCTTCCAATGATAAAACACTGCTCTCATCTCTAGAAAGTTGATATGCAAATTGGCTTTCATAGAGGATCAAGTGCCTTGGATCATCTTGCCTAGATAATTCCCCCCACCCCATCTGGGAGGCGTCTGTTATCACTATGGCCTTGGGCTGTGGTGGGACAAAGGGATGGCCCAGAAGAATCTCTTCTGAGTGCAACCAGCAAGTTAGATCCTTTCTGAAAAAACTGGCTATCAAAATCTGATCCACAATAGGCTGATAAAGTATTGACCACTGAGGTGCAAGTAGCCATTGAAGAATTCTGATGTGGTACCTTGCCAAGGGAACTAAGTGTAATCACCACAGCCATTAAACCTAGGGCTTATAAGACTAGATGGGCCGATACTTTCTTGTTGTGTTGCATCCTTTGAACTTGTTCTCTGATTTTTTGTAGCCTCGCAGGAGGAAGGGAAGTTATGAAAGTTTTCATATTGAGCATTGCTCCTATGAACTCTAAACTTTGAGTTGGAGTCAACTGTAATTGTTCTTAATTTAGAGTTATTCCTAGGTTTATACAAGTCTGGAGAATGTAGTCTCTTGCCTTTATTAACAGATGCCTGGTTGGAGTGGTAATAAGCCAGTCATCCAGGTATGAAAACACTCAGAATCCTTGCAATCTGAAGTGAGTTTCTACTACTGCCATGCGTTTGGTGAACACCCTGGGGGCTGTGGTGAGGCCAAAGGGAAAAACTCTGAACTGGTAATGACTGGTTCCAAGCCAGACATGGAGGAACCTTCTGCAGCACTTGTTAAATTTTATTTGGTAATATGCATATTGAAGGTCTATGGAGCACATCCAGTCGTCCTTTAACAAGAATGGAAGAATGGACTGAACCATGGCCATCTGGAATTTCGTTTGGTGAACCAATTTGTTCAGAGCACTGAGATCCAAAACTGGTCTCCAGTTCCCTGTCTTTTTTGTCACTAAAAGAATCTTGAGTAAATACCAGATTCTTTCTCTACTGGTGGGACTTCTTGGATGACTCTTTTTTCTAATTTTATTTTTAATTACATAACTGCTGGTTCCCTCTGTTTGGGTGGAACATCGGGGATTTTCTTGCGCACTGGAGGGGGGCACAGGAAAAGGATATGGTATAACCTCTGGATATAATTCTTTGCATCCAAGAATTTGAAGTTATTTCTAGCCAGACATTTAGGTGCAAGGTTAAGTGTCTCCCAACTGCCTCCAGAGGAAGGCAAACAGGCCTTCTTTCAGTAGAGCTGGTAGGGCTTACCAGGTAAAGAATACCTAAAGCCCTGGTTCTGTAGGCCAAATCCACCATGTGGACAGCTTCTTCCATTGCAGTTCCACCCTCTTCCCCTGGGAGAACTGTTTCCAAGTGTGTCTTGGAAATGCCCTTTGGATTTTTTGAACCACATTTTCCCAGCGTCCTTCTGATTTCCTGGCAAAGGATCTTACGGGGTGGAAAAACATGCACCCATGGCCGAAAGCATTTTTGCCATCTTTTTCACACCTGGATAATGTTTCTCGAACTTTTGGGCCAAAAAAACATGATCCGTCAAAGGGAGCATTGATGAATGAAGACTTAAGTGGCTCCGCAAAATCACACAGATGCATCCAGTAATGTCTACTAATGGCAGCACCTAAACCTGTCACTATAGTGGTCCCTTTAGCTGAATGTGTGATGAGCCTCAAGGACGAGTTGGACACCGACTCCAGGGTAGCTAACTGGAAAGCAACTTTCTGTTGTACCTCCTCAGAGACAGCTCCCACAAGGGTATCGGATAAGTCTTTAACCAGATCCCCTTAAAGTCTGGTAAAATGTGCCAAGAAATTCAAGAACCTTAAGGCAAAGGTCAATGAAGCATAAACCTGCTTTCCAAATCTATCCATCACCCGAGATTCTCTATTAGGCAGATAGATAGAGGAACTTTCTTCAGCTAGTTCCTTTTTCATGGCGGCTACAATGACAATGGTATCCACAGCTAAACTCAAGGCCCAGAACTGTTTATCCTTAGGGGAGAAAGATTTTTTCAGGTCTTTGGTTTCCATGAATGTAGGGGCTGGAACCAAAGGTATTCCTGACAGACCCCTCACCCAGAATAGGGCAATTTAGTCCTCTCTAAAAATGGAGAAGGCAGTTGAGCTACATCAGGATCAATAGAAGGTGAATAGATTGTCCTAGGTAATGATTGGTCCTGAAATGGTTTGATTGGTGCAGAGAAAATCAATAATGAGGAAGAGCTCCGTTCTGATAGCTCTGGCGTATTGTCCTGTATTTGTTTAGGCACCTAAGGACTCAGTACCAAAGGTGCAGATTTTGATATGGCTATCAGCTCCTTAGGTACTGTTGGAATCAAAGAAATATGCTTAGAAGCAGTCGGTTTAGAATAATGTAAATGAACTGAAGATTTGCACCATTTAGCGGATGGTGCTGAGGAAGAAGATAGCACCAAACTGCTTCTTGTTTTATACATTTATGTGAAAACAGAAGAGGAGGCTGAAGAGGAAGAAGACACATCTGTTCTACTTTTCTCCCTGTTAACACCAGAAATGGCCTCCACAAAGGCAGAAGGTAACAATCCTGTCAAAACTAATTTATTCCCAGTGACTAAATCCATGACAGATGGAGCAGTCTTCTTGTAAATGTACTGGGCCCAAAGAGAAAACACAAAATGAATGCCCAATAGAGATGGGAATTTTCTGGTCACATTTCTGGCACTTTTTTAAAACCAGAAGGGCCCTTAGGCTTGTCAGCCATAACTTTAAGGAAATCAGAAAACTGACTCTCACAGGAGTAATTTCTGAACACACCCACTCACTCACTTAGACAAGATAGTGAGGAAATATTGATAGCAAAGTTTTTTTTTTGTTAAGAAAAAACAAGAGAGAAAGGGAAGGAGGAAACTACCAATAAAGGAGTACAAAAACTGTACAGAAAGGAATAAATTACCAACGATGGTAGAAAGAGGGCAGATAGCAAAAAGAGACAAAAAGAGTGAAGAAATATTCTTTAGAGAAAAGATATATATATATATATATATCTATATATATATATATATATATATATATATATATATATATATATATATATATATATATATATATATATATATATATATAAAATAACTGACTTAGCTTGAGCTCGAGAGCTCTGGTGACTGCGTCTACCTCTGGAAGTGGCAAATGAGATCTGAGGTAACTTGGAGAGTGTTGTTATGGATAGAACTTAAGCTTGAGAGTTTTTGGTCACCGCCAACCATAGTAACAGCCGAGTCAGTTCCAATATTCTGAACTGAACCTATCAGTCAAGGATAAATGGTGACTGACAACATTAGATCTAACATTTCCTATTTTATTGACTGAGCAATTACAAATACTAACATAAATCAAAGCCAGTTAATTAATCAATTATATTCTCACTGATTGCGGTGGTGGTGCTGCAGTAGTGCTGTCACCTGACAGTAAGACATTGATTCTCAGCTAGAGCGTCTTCTGTCTGGAGACATGCGTGAATGGACGTACCTTCATTGAAGGTTGTGCGTCAGGGCTGGCAACTCGGCACATAAAATCTACTGCCAATCATTAGCGGACCGGAGTTCCGCTGTGGCGACCCCTAACCAGGAAAAGCCGAAAGACACAACAACAACAACAACAACATTCTCACTGATGCATGTTATGTTACTAAAACTGTTCCATAAACTCCAGTGGTATGCTCAGATTTGCTTTCATTTATTTATTGCCATAAAAAGCATATTCGAAAATCTTGGAATGTTATGAGCTGGGATAGATTCCAGCTTCCATGTGATCCTGAAGAAGATAAAGTGGGTATCAGAAAAATGAATGAATGTTCTAGCTCTGTTGCTGGTCGGGTTTTACATTTCAGAAACAGTACCATGTGTAAACCTAAATGGAAGAGTGATGTGTTTAACTGCAATGTCAGTTGTAACCAAATCATTTTATGATGCTAAGAGAATGAATGCAAAAAAGCTAGTTTGAGCATTCATATTATAACAAGTTTTTTCAAACTGTTGAAAATAGACAGACTTGTTTATTGTTTACAGGATGGCATTTTAGAGCTGTGAGAATTAATGCAAAATCACTAAATTTTCATGGTAGTATTCAGTATAGTTAAGGGTTGTATGCCATATATCATCCCTGGGTAATTTTCCACAAAGTTCTTAAATAGTGCAATTGTTGGAATTTACCTTAATGCGTAATTATTTTAGATTGAATAGGCAATATTCTTTAGAAACACAAGGAACAGTGATTGGTATACTGTTTGCCCTACCATATGGTAATTTGGTTATAGGGAAATATGAGATGGAATATATTATGAATTGTGAAATACAGAATTGCAATATTATTAAATATTTTAGATTTATAGATGATTTAATATGCATTGTTAAAGGTAACAAGGATGCAATGCTTTATGAATAGATTGTAGAATAATCATGGTGGGTTTGAATTTATTTGAGAGGTCAATCCTGTATTGATACAGTATTAAGATGTTCCCCCAGGATTTACTAATCTTCCATGTAAGATTAAACGCCAGTCTAAGAGTATGATGGCAGTGCGCCATGCATATTAATGAGGGCGCGCTGCCTGAACTCTAAAGCTTACATGGAGCGTGGACAAGTATAGGAGGCATGTCGGACTGCCGAGCAGTCCAAAAATCCATGTCCCTGCACTGACAAACCCAAGAAATGTCGAGTTACATGAGTGAGTCTGCTCACATGTGTACATTGTAACACTACACTCCCCCATATGTTAAACCTTGTAGAAATTTTTTTTTTGTTTTATTTTCGATATAGCTGCCCGCATTTGTGCGTGTTTGTGTGGGATTGCCCATTGCTTAGCTACAGTTAGCAGCTTAGACACCGAAGAGGATAAAAAGAAAAAAATATGCAAATCAAGTAAAATAGCAATAGCGTAGTGGATCGAGCCTTCGCACAAAGAGGAGGCCTTCCCGGTTTGAGTCCCACTACTGCACCTTCCATTTTGTGCTGGAAATCTGTATACAAAAATATTTCTTGACATTTATCATGTATAAGTTTTGTAAAAAGCATTCAAATGTTATATGTAGTAGTGAACGAATTTTATATATCTATATATATATATATATATATATATATATATATATATATATATATATATATATATATGAAGGTGAAATGGTTATGCATTCTGAGCTATGAGTAACTTATTTTAAGCAATATAAAGCACTGCTAAGCACATTTTAGCAGTATTTAGCATATTTAAAACCAATTGCTCGTAGCTGAGCAGCGCGATAACAAGTGCAATGTATTTGCGCGTAGATGCGCACTGGGCTAACCAGCACAACGTCGGGCAATGTCGAGCAACATTGGGCAACGTTGGGCAAAGTCGGGCAAAGTTGAACAAAGTAGGCTAAACATGGCCACACCTCCTTTACTGTACCTTAACCATTCAGTTATGGCCAGTAGGAAAATAAAAAGCAGTGACAGGGCTCAAACTCAGGATACTGTGCACTACAGTCACAGTACATAATCACTAAGCCATGACAGCATTTCATAATGATGCACTTTCAACAGACACATATCTATCAAAGGAATATTAAATATTGCTAACATCAGCTAAGCAGGTGTGCCTACAGCTGAGTTTTTTCAAAACTGGCCAAACACAAATAAGTGCGGGAAATGAGGCATAGTTAAGCTCCACAGGCGGGAATACTTGCCATAACTGGTTGTAGCTCCCTTCTACAATCAGCATGGCTGGTGTTGGAGAAGGCACTCAATTTCGAGCTCAACACCGGGACATTGAGGAGATCAAAGTAATGGTTTGGCTCCTTGTCCACAATCATGAGGAAAGACTCCTGTGGGGCCAGTACCAGGGCACCCAACATAAAACAGAGGCCTGGAACAGTCTATCTCATGATCTCACCAGTGCCACTGGCGTTCCTCGGACTGGTGAGCAGGTCAGGCACCATTATTCTGACCTGAAGTGACGTAAGGAGGATCAACTGGACCAGTGGATCCAGGAGTCCCGTTTGATGCCTAATGCCCCAGTACTGAGTAAGTAGCCATTGTATTAAGTAGTTAAGAATTGCTATGCTTGTCTGTACTATGGATAGGTATGTCTCAATATCACTGCATTTACTTCACAGCTGCAGGTGTCCAAGCTATGAATCAGCAAGCCCATGAAGATAGGTTGCAAAGGCTGTGTCATCAGGCAGGTTAGTAATTATTCTGCATGCACTGTTATATAAAATAAATGAGAGAGCCTTCAAAACATGTTTTAACCCAATAAATAAATGTGTAATAATCCTTTAATAAATGTATAATTCCTGGAGTGTGTCTATGTCATTTTTTTTTTATATGTTGTTGTACTGTTGCATTTTACAAATAGTACTGTTGTATTAAGCAGTGTTAACCCACACTTGGGTAGGCCCATATAACGTGGAGTAAGGGAATGCAAGTAGCTTTTATGCATATTTACAGCCCTCAACTCTTGGTTCATGCCCAGCATGTACAGGTTAATCTGGCACATGAGTAGCTTGGTATTTTGTTCCCCAGAAATGGCAGTGTGCTGCCAGAAATGTAGGGAGCTGTTAAGATATAACTGATACTTTCACCTGAACATATGTAGATAATTATATGAAAGTAGAGCTGTCAGTGTACCATCTTAGCAGTAGTGTGTGTGAGCAACTCTCAAAATATGTAGCAGTCAGATCTCATCTTGGACAGTTTGTATGTACGATACAGTTCATGTATATAATGATCTAGCAAAATCCAATTGCACAATATAAGGACATTGGGTAGTGGAATAATACATATAAGGGACATATAACTGCAGTTAATAGGAATGTAGTGAAAACTAGAAGGATATATAAGTTGTTAATTGAGCTATCCTTTTCCATCCTACCGTATGTGCCTAAAAATGCAATTCCACACCTTAATCGGTATGTCTAATCTCAAAACATTTGTTGGGACATATGTCCTATTGATTTATAAATATTTGCATTTATTTCTATGCATGTACCCTGTTAAAATACCACAATATTGGTGGCCTGTTGCCATAATTTCAACCTGCATGCTGTTGTAATGTCCACTATTGTTCTATATATGCATGTGTTATGCTTGCTTTTCAACTGTTGAAAATCTAGTGTGTTGGGTTAATGGGAATACTTCTGCATGCTGTTATAACTAATTGGGAATGCAGTTGACTGTTACTAACCCATATCTTTATTAAACCCTCCAAAACATAGTTCGTATGGGAAGGCCGGTCCCAGCGGACCCACCTGTCCCACCTCAGTTGGACATGGCACCTGGCACCAGCAGGTCCAGTGCCCAGCCTGGGACCTCCTCTTCCATTGGCTGAGTGTCTACACCTATACTGTCATGTCCTGCCCTGAACTACCCACAATGAATACGCCTGGGTGGACACTTGGCCCAAACTATTCTAACACCAGTTCAACCTGTCACTCAACCAAGTAAAACAAACTGTACTGAACCAAACTTCTCCCAGAAGGACTTAAGGAACTGTCCCGTCCTGCCCTGAACTACCCACAGTAAATACGCCTGGGTGGACACTTGGCCCAAACTATTCTAACACCAGTTCAACCTGTCGCTCAACCAAGTGAAACAAACTGTACTGAACCAGGCTTGTCCCGAAGGACTTAAGGAACTGTCCTTTCCTGCCCTGAACTACCCTCAGTGAATACGCCTGCGTGGACACTTGGCCCAAACTATTCTAACACCAGTTCAACCTGTCGCTCAACCAAGTAAAACAAACTGTACTAAACCAGGCTTCTCCCAGAAGGACTTAAAGAAGTATGTGCATCTGCTGCTAAACCTTGAATTTTATTGCTTTTAGGCCCTGCTAGGTGTTCAGTACTCTCCCTTGCCTAATAAGCCAGCAGCCCAACTCTTCTCTTATTGTATCTCTGCACTCCCCCCTCATCCAGTTCCCTGATTTATAGTAGCCCCTGTCTTCCCTCAACCCATCTAGTCCAGGGACTGCCCAGGTGGGTTACAAGTGCACTTCAGCATTTGTCCACTAGATAGCACTCTCTTACCACTATCTTGACTTCAATTCTCTCACCACTGGTTCTCTCTTCAAGCTATAACTTTTCCTGATTTTTTCTGTCTCAAATATTTTTACCCACTCTATCTTATTAACTATATGTTCCCTGTACTCACCCTTCTGCGACTCCACACTTTACTGATTGGTTCTTGATCTTCTCCTGCTCTCCTTGGTTCTACCCGCTCCATTCGCCTAGTGGCTCTCCTCACCTATTGGATCCCATCAATCCAATTAGGCCTCATCATCCTCTCCACAACCACTCCCTACTATACCCACACTAATCCCTCACTTAACTCTTCACCCCTCCTCCTCCATTAGGAACATACTAGCTACTCTAGATATATCCTCTCTTGACCACTAACACTATACAAAAATAGTAACCCTAAGAAGCCTATTCCATCATGCTCTCTATACACTCACAAATCTCCTATCTACTATTTCTATTTCTCAACCTATCCTATCTTTACTACCTCACCCAGCCCCACACTCCATACCATTCACACTCCTTCCATGTAACGAACCATCTTACCTACTCTCTACCACATTCTTGCACCCCAATCTCCCCCCACCTTTATCCTATAACAAACATCCTACTTTTTCCATACAAACTTATCACCACACATAAACCTTCAACCCCACTGATAACTAGCAAACCCTTAAAAATTTCACCCGAATCCAACCTACACTCCAAACTGTGCTATTACCTCTCTAACCCAATCTCATATCTGATCTGCAGTCTATTATCAGGTGACATCCATCCCAGCCCTGGCCCACCCAACTCATCCACTACAGACAAGTCCATATTACTTACTTCTTTAAATTCCCAAAGTATAGTTAATAAAATCCCAAACCTCCATGCCTGGCTAATTCATAACAAACCTGACATCCTATCCATCTCAGAAACATGGTTAAAACCCCATATAAAAGACTCTGAAATTACATCACCAAATTACTCTATCATTAGAAAAGATATATCTCACAAAAAAGGGGGAGGAGTAGCTCTCCTATACTCATCCTCCTTATTAGTCACTCCCTATAATAAGCCTACTCCACTCTTTAATAATGCCAAACTACTCCTAGCAATACTTCAAATTAACAAACACAAGCACATATGTATAGCTTCCCTCTATATCCCCCCAGGGGATAATATTTCCACACTTGAACACATCCTCTCCTGGCTCTCCACCAACATCAGTAATGAAACAATAATCTTAGGAGATGTGAATATTAACTGGGCTTCCATTCAATCTCCAACAAACCCACTTAACATCAACCTCTACAATTTTTCACAACTAATTAACTCTATAACACACCCCTCAAAAAACCTCTCCAGTGGCAGTATTTTGGACTGGATTCTAGTCTCACATCCTCAATACTTCTCTGACAGTGGTACTCTTTCTGATCCTCTTAGTGACCATCTTACCATCTTTACATATCGACTCCCTTTATCCTTACATCGTTCCCATAACTATATTACCATTCGTAACCAAAAAAACTTTAACGCAACATCCTTCACTAACTCTCTAAAAGCTATAAACTGGAACTGTCTAAAAACATTACCTCTCGACAACGCAGTTGCTCACTTCAACACCTCATTCTTAAAAGTTCTAGACTACCATGCCCCCATAAGGACAAAGAGAATAAAAACTAAAACAGTCGCTTGGCTTACTAAAAACACACTAGCTACTATGCGGCACAGAGATAAAGCCTGGGTTCATTACCTAAAAAACAGGTCTCCCCTCACCCTTCATGAATACAAAATACTTCGAAATAAAGTAAAAAAGCTCATCATTTCCGACCGACAAAACTATTTCTCTATACTACAAAACAACAACAAAACAAACCCTCAGAAATTCTGGAACGGTATCTCCACTCTCCTTAACCCCGGCAAACTAGATTCCCCCTCCCCTGACCCTAATGCTCCTGACTCTGACTTAGCCACCCAATTTAATTATTTTTTCATTGACTCTATTTCCAAACTTACTTCATCTTTCTCTAATACCACCACTCTCTCCACATCACCTCCTTCCTCCTCTACCACCACTCTTCCCTGTACTTCCACTACTCCTTCACCCCTTCTCCACCTCTCACTCCCCCCTCTTCATCACCCTCAAATACCCCCTCTTCCCAGTGTCCTCTCTTTTCATTAAAACCTATACCCACTTCTATTATAAAAAAACTCCTCCAGAAATTGAAGCCATGCCCAGTGCTCCTGATAATATCCCTGCTTATTTTCTTAGCCTAGCTGCTGAAGCAGTCGCCTACCCCATTAGCATTCTAATTAACCGTTCAATCCAGGAAAGCATAGTACCCAAAATTTGGAAAAAGACCTTCATTATACCATTACATAAAGGAGGCAACAATAAAAATGTTACCAACTTCCGTCCCATTGCTATCCTGTCTCCCATCTCTAAACTCTTAGAAAAATGCATACAACTACAACTCCTTCCACTCTTAAATAATCAGCTACTAACACCCACACAACATGGATTCAGGCCAAATCACAGTACTATGACTGCCCTCCTCTCCTTCCTTGAAGCTATTAATAAAGCCCAGGACTCTGGCCTTATTGTTTCCACCCTACTACTTGACCTTTCTAAAGACTTAGATACTATCTCACATAGCCTGCTTTTAACTAAACTCTGTAAACTTAAGCTATCCCCTCCTTCCTTGAACTGGTTCTCCAGCTAATTATCTAACCGATATCAAGCAGTAAAATGGAAAAAGGCCAGCTCCTCATTTCTTAATACCCCAACTGGAGTTCCCCAAGATTCCATATTAGGTCCTCTTCTTTTTAATATATTTATAAATGATTTCCAGAACTATATTCCTTTCTCAAATATCATTCAATATGCAGATGATTCAACTATCATCTGCTCTGCCACATCTACCCCTACACTCCTAAAACTTACTCAAGAAGCTTTTTCAACCACTGAGCTATGGATGAAAAGAAACCACCTTGCATTAAATGCCTCTAAAACCAAACTAATGGTATTTACTCCCTCTAAAGCTACCTCATTTAACTTAAACTTAAACTCTTTCACTATTACTAGCCAAAACAATATACCTCTGGAACTGGTATCAGAGACCAAATTACTTGGAGTCCAAATCGATAACCAGCTTAAATTCCACTCCCATTTACAACTAAATATCAAAAAAAAACATCAAAAACTAGGCATGCTCTACCGACAAAATCATTACCTTACACCTGCCACTAAAGGAACTCTCTCTACTTCCTTTCTTATCCCCTCTCTTCTCTATGGAACGCCTCTTCTCACTAACCTACAATCCTATCTAAAAACACAACTTTCCTCCTGCTACAACAAAATTGCCAAATTTGCTACCAGCCAGAAGTCCTCCTCCCATCACTGTTCCTCTCTCCAAAAACTAAAATGGCTAGAACTTCCAAATCATCTCATCTATACTCAACTAACTCTTGCACACAAGCTCATTTTCAACCCCTCCCTCTGTCCCTCCCTCTCTTCTACCTCTAAGATGCACCTACCTGATCGAGTATTAAGGTCCAATAATCAAAAATCTAATAGAAGTGTACAAACCATCCCATCCACCAGGCAAAAATCTTCTATCTTATGGTCTAGCACGTCTCTGGAACTCCCTACCTCCTTCCATTCATATCACTTCTAACCATTACTCTTTCAAAAAATCTCTTCACTCACATCTAATATCCCAATGGGAATGCTCCTGCTCTCTCCCCACATAACTAATGATGGCAAACTCCTTCTTCCCTTCATTCCATGCTTCAGTTTCCTTCTCCCTCTCTCTCTCTCTCTCTCTCTCAATCTCTATTCTCATCAAAAACTTTCTCCTTCTATCAACTCTCCATATATTTATATTCCTGTTACTTATATGCTATTTGTAAATAATGCATCACACTGTAACTGTTATCTGTATATTCCTAATAAGAAATGCCTCTCAGCTGCTACAATGCAATGTTCCATTGCCAATCTGTTTCAATTTCAACCTCATCACTAGTCATTATTTGTAATGTTTGCTGTATCAATTGTAAATGTTTTGCTCAAAACTACAACCTTTGTATAAATATCATCTTTAAACTATTGTAACCAAGATTGTTATTGGAGCTTTTCTCCCCAGGACTCCATTGAAAACAGGTTCAAATGGCCCAATGGACTATCCTGGTAAACTAACTGCAAATAAATAAATAAATAAATAAATAAATAAATAAATAAAAGTGCTGCAGGGGATGGGGCTCGGCCTCCCCGTGCAAGCGTGGGCAGAGGAGGGCCACCTATCACCCTTTGAATGGTCTGGGCTGTGGGGAATAGAGAGATTGAACGTTCTGTTGCAGAACCTCTATGCCAGCTTGAGGCATGAGTGGTGCAACACCCAGGTCAGCCTGCCCTTCATACATAGCCCCCAGCACAGCCACCCTCTGGGCTGTGAAGGTGCAGTGGTAACTGCCCATGGATGGGGATCTCAGTCCCACTGTTTCCATCTGTGGGCTCATGGGCTTGCGATTTCCAAACATCCCTCCCCGTCAAAGGTGTTCACCCACCACGTGTCATATACCACCCCTGTATGCATCTTGTTTTTCTTGTCTGTTTACCTCCCCGACCTACCTCCCCAAATATATCTACTTCCCCTAACCCACATTCCACTCTCACCTGAAAAAAAATAAAAAAGGGCAATCTGCTTCCAAAAAAAAATTACGCCCCATACATAGCTGCCCATTTTGTGCACATGTCCACTGGACACATAAAATGTAATTTAATTGGCATTATAACATACTTTGTTGTCCTCACCCCTCTCTCAGGGGTTGAAGGTTTCATATCTACCGCCAAATTTATTCCATATGCACAGCTGATGCTGTTAAAGAAATGGGCAGCTATGGACCTTCCCTACACCCATCCTGCACATCCCAAGCTACTTTCCATACTGTCTTTCCCTCTTTGGGCCCCTTTTTCACCACTTTCCTATCTCCCCATTTTTCTTTTCTTTCAAAGAAATGACTACAGGGGTTAGCGGGAGTAAGCACTATTAAGCAGTAGTTAGCGGGTCTGTGCGAGTGTGCGCTTGTTTGCACTTAGCTAAGCATTGTTAAGCATCACGCAAACCCGCATAAACCCACTTACAACTGCTTAAAAGTGCCTTAGTTACTCTGTATGTGAGGGCCCTTGTTCTGCTCAGGAGCAAAATAAAACACTTCTGTTAGTCTCGAACTCCGAACTTGTACACACTACACAACATGAAGTACCACTAAGCCATGGTAGATATACAACAAGCTGGTGCTAAAATAAATATATCATGCATCAGAATGAGTGAATGTAACGGAAAAAAGGAATGCCATACCACACAACTTGTTCTGTAGATCTTTACCAACAGTTGTTGTGGGATTACATTACATGACTTTGATAAGCGAAGCAGCCATTCTAGCAGGAAATAATGTTACACCATCACTTTACAACCCCACACAGTATCACAGCAGGACAAACACTGGCATATCTGTTTAGGGCAGGGGCCATACCTCCCAACTGTCGCTACTTTTCAGGGATGCCCCTGATTTTGACACACATTTTAGCTCTGTCCCTCTGAATCCCTCCTAAAACTACTGACTTTGGCCAGAAAGATGGTGAATTACACTTAATGAATAATGACAATAATTAAGAGTTAGACACTTCTTTTACTTCAGAAAAGGTGCATTAATTCATATGCTCTGATTCTCCCAATGTTTCAACTTAATGGCACTAACATTTTAAAGGTGTCCCTGATTTTTTCCTTACTTGTCCCTGAGTCTGTTCAAATATGTACCTGAGTGTTTGAGAGGTATGGCAGAGACAGAAACACAGAGGCATATCAGCCTTTCTGCTGTTACACACTGTGCAAATAGCTTTGGAAGGAGTTTTGGAAGCATACCCTTATGTAGGAATACAACACTGAAATACAAATGGATGTAGCCATGTACC
Organism: Protopterus annectens; assembly: GCF_019279795.1. NCBI lineage: Eukaryota > Metazoa > Chordata > Ceratodontiformes > Protopteridae > Protopterus > Protopterus annectens. The sequence goes on from NC_056741.1 coordinate 1,994,229,927, forward strand.
CATATTCTCACTATGAAAGATAAAATGTATATGTGCCTACATATATATGTATATGTACACCAATGGATGTATATATATATATATATATATATATATATATATATATATATATATATATATATATATAAATATATATCTATATATGTATATATATATATATATATATATATATATATATATATATATATATATATATATATATATAGTTATATAAACTCATACACACCTACATCTACTTGTTGCAATAGATTCTCTGTACTCTTAACTGACTGTGATGGTCAATGTGTTTGTGAATATGTCATATATATGTATCTGTGGGATAGCTTAGTGGGAAACTGTTTATGTCATGGTATTATGGGTCCTTGCTTTGATCCTAGCAAAAGCTGTGTATTTTGTTGCTAGGCAGAAAAAGTGCTATTGCATACAGTGTGATTAAGTCTCTTGGTTTTAACTAGGGTGTGTCATTGGAGGCTAAAGCACTACATCTATGATTATTGATTGGTACTGATGTTGAATCCAAATCCTGTGTGTACTGTAGTACTACTTGAAGCTCTGGGCCTGTACAGCAAAGTATGGTGTATGTCCACATTGCTTGCATCCACTGTTTTGTGTGGTCCCTGTATTCATCACAGATTACATTTCTCAAGATTATGGTTGTGTAAGTACTGACACACAGTACTGTATAGTACACACTGAAAGCTTATCTGGGTTGTCATACCTTTGTGTCCTGTAATTATGTCTGATGTGTGTGTGGTTATGTCTGTAACATGTCCTTTGACATATGTGTGGTAAAACATATAACTGCGTATCTAGCAACATTCATAGTGTACTACAGCAGTATGCAACCTATATTTCCAATTATGCACATATTTTGGACACGGGTTTGCCATTAACAAGTTGTGTGGTATAATAGTAATACATTTACTGGACCTTACACTCATTGTGATGGATGATATATTTCTTTACACATCAGCTTGATGTATATTTGCTGTTGCTAGGTGGTGCATCGTGTTGCATACAGTGTGCCAGGTACTCTTGCATAGTCTTATATAGTGATTTTATTTTGTTGCTATGCAGAACATGGTTCATTAGATTGAGAGTGAGCCAGGCACTTCCAGGCAGTTGTGGGGTGAGCAGTGATAAGTGGCAGTTAAAGTGTTTCACTCTGGTTAGCTAATAGGTTGCTATATATGGCAGTTCAGTGATATCTGTACTGTATAATGTTAAGTGTGCCATATGACTTGCTCAGACATATTTTCGTATTTATGTCTTCCAGGGATTATGGCACATCGCAGGAACCCCACTTACAGTAGTGCTGAAGATGACATAATTACTACCAGTATGATTCAGCACTACAGTCTCATGTTCTCACGAACCAGCCAGGACCAGCAGAGCGTACTGCAATGTGGCAAGATGTTGTCCACAGGGTAAATGAAGTAGGCCTGCATAACTGGACATATGAGCAGGTACGCCACCACTGCAGTGGTCTTCTCAGACATGTCCGTCAGTGTGCTGTTGATGTGCGGAGACAACAGCTTGCAACAGGAGGTGGTGTTAATATCCACCCCCCCCCTCACCAGAGTGCAGGAGCTGCTCCGGAGCCTGGTGGCACCTGCCCAACAACAACAGCAGCAGACATACACCATGATGGAGGTTGGAGCCACCCAGCAAGCACACATGGAACATGCAGGTAACATGGCATATCTGTAGACTACTGTTATCTGTATTGGTAGATCATGCATATGTGAGATGTGGAGTGTGTCGTTAAAATATGTGGAGCCTGTTGTTGTGCAATACTGATCATTTGGAACATAATCTGTAGCCCTGTGAATGTAAACTGTTGTACTGTAAGATTGCAAACACACAGTAGCAATGCCACAGTTGTGGCCACTGACAAACTGTCTCATCTCTATGTAGGTCCCTCTGGGGTGACATCAAGGCAGCAGACAGATGCTGGTGAGTGTGTTCTACATTTATTATTGTAAATAAAAAGTGCATGTCATAGTTAAGGTGTAGGCCATGTACACATGTAACACACCTACTCATAATGCATGCTGTGCATGTTTGGTGTAAGACCACGCACATCTCACTAATGTGATTAGCTACCGCAAACACATGCAATACCCAGACCATCTCAAACAAATGTGGCTAGACTGTAGTGACCATTGGATAGGCACAGTTGATACTCAACATGCAGATAACATACACATCTATGTCATACATAGAGCATTTTAACAAGCTACACATAAAGGATTCCCAAAATCTCTGTAAAGACACACAGACACACTCCAGTATCCAAAATCTCATCCACACATTACACATAATATACCAGAGGGGTAGAGGCCTATCATGGGGCATTTAAACACTCTGCAACACACTACACATTCATGTCAGGGAATGCTCCTTATTGGCCTCCTTACAAACTCATGTAACAACTGGTTGTGAAATGGTGAATGTAGCCAAGGTAGTACAGTTCCGGTACAGCATGGATAGTGCTGGTTTGGGAAACATTTGTAGCCTTGAGTGACCACATGATGCTTCATGATGATGGCCTATGGTACTATACCCCATCCAGTTATTGTAACCACAGTACTACACATAGCTTTCATTGCTATACACCTTGCTATACACCTTAATGTTGCATGTGTGCACGCATATGTACCTCTAAACAATATGCATACCAATCATCATTTGCACAACTGACACATATATGTCTTGTGATGCTATTGAGTGGCTAGGTCATATAACACACATTGAGTATGTGTAGTGTTTAAATATGCAGTTGTGTTTTAGCATGCCATGTCATAGATGACACTGGCATGTCCACAATATGATCTACACTCAGCATAAGTACCGTACATTGGGTATGTGGCCGAATGGTATTCCATCAATTATCCATAAACCACTGATGATGTTGTGTGAAGACTCATCATGCATCTGCTAAAAATGTGTTTTCAATTATTTGCTAAAGACACAGAGGCTGTAATCAACATTGGATACCTATATGACACACAGATACACATCCAGCCATGGTATGTACACCTGTTTGCTATGGTGCAAAGTACATTACAGAGTTTTGAATACCTGCACAGCAATGCTGTCTCCATGTATGCATTGTGTTCCAGGGGGAGGCCCATCACCTAATAACAAAACACATGCATCAAAGCCATGTATACTGTTAGTAACAAGGACTGTCTACACTTGCACTGAATGCTGTTGAGCAACACATGTCCTGCATGCTGACATGTGTGATATGACTGTTTTGCTTGTGATACTGTACCCCACCATCACCTGCTATTGTGTATGTTCTGAGATTGCTGGTGTTGTGTGTGTCTGCTTTAGGGAGGATTGTATTTTTGTGTGTGTGCATGTGTGCATGTGCGCATGTGTGCATGTGTGCATGTGCGCATGTGTGCATGTGTGCATGTGCACATGTGTGCATGTGCGCATGTGTGCATGTGTGCATGTGTGCATGTGCACATGTGTGCATGTGAGCATGTGTGCATGTGGTCTGACATCATGTTCAGGTCTTAATGTGTTTCCTGTTTTCCTCTCACAGGTGCCGAGGTGGGGCTGGTTCAGTACAGCAGGGAACCTGATGTCACTGAGACAGACAGACAGTGATCATGAGGATAGGTTTGTTGAGGCACAGGCAGGTTTTTCAGGTTCTGTTGTTGGGCCACCAATTGACAGTACACAAGTCTCCACCCCATCCATGCACACAGTCATACTGCCTGTACATCCATCATCACCATTGCCCTTAGCTGAGGAACAGTGTACGATTGTCACTGGCCACAACAGTGTGGTATCTATGGCACATGTATCAGGACACAGCAGCCATAGCCAGATGTCTGGAATGGTACCACATAGGCAGATGCCCAGGGGTTCTCGTTAGAGCACTGCTGGTTATCATGCCCCTGGCAGACATGCCACACCTCTTTCTACCACACACATGTTCATGGCTGTCATGGAGGCACAGACACAAATGGAGCGGTACACCAGACAGGGACTAAGAGCACAGAGGGCTCATAACACCTCTGTAAATGACAGTATCCATGACCTAGCAGGTGCCATATGTAATTACACTGAGGTCATTGATAGACGTTGGGGTGAGACATTGGATGTCCTCCACAATGTCATGTTCATATGTCAGGACAGTGCGGGACGGTTGAGATGTCGACGTGGACATATGCCAGCAACACCAGCAGCTAGAGGTCACTGTGGATGTCCAGCAAGTCACAGCCACTCCCGTAGTGCCAGTACCAGCCCCAGCAATGTTGGGGGGGGCTGTCCATAGACCATCCTAGAAGACCATGTGCACGTGGCTCTGGCCAGTCCCAGCAGGGACCTGGATCCAGTGGACATATGTCAACCTCTTCGGATAGTACCCAGTCTGGATTAGTACCTGATACTGTCTGTAGCACCCCTGCCAGGCACAGGTTCCATATCCATGGCCAGAGATGGTGATCTGTAAAGCCTGCCAGGTACAGTCTGTAGCTGTCTCACAAATCCCAGTATATGGCAGCCACATGGTGGAACTGTGTGCATGCAGACACACACACATAAACCAGAAACCTAGGGCAAACACATACCCGCACACATTACATCAACATTGGCCCATAACAGTACTCATTTCCCTCATGCACACACTCACACACATGTCGATTGTATGGCTCAGTGTAAGCCTCTGGCAAACCAACAACACACCCTGTGCATATGATGAAACCTGTGTTACCTCCTGTCATCTGTAACATTGATGCAGGAACAGGCTAACATGGTGCTGATGCACAGGGTGACTTTAATAAAGTATAGCAATGGTTGAATGTGTAGCATGTTGTCAGCAGTAAAGTGTAATGATTTCCTTGAAGGTGTAGCTGAGCAGGCATGATGCATTAAAGCTGTAATTAGCAATGTTGTATTGTTTCCACCAGTGTTTATTCCAATTGGGTTTTGTTTACCCATGTGCCACTTAGCTGATGTGTGTAGTTGTGTCAGCATGTGTTATATAGTGGAGAGTAAGTGTGGGGTGTGTGCAGCTCAGGTCTGCAGGTGTACATTTGTGAACATGGTGGAGGTGCACTGCCTGCATGTACATGCATATTGGACACATGGGCAGGGTGATATGCCCTGTATTGGCCAGTGTTAACACTCCATACTTTCTATTGGTGGCCAGTATGCATTGTACTACACACATTTTGGAACCTGAGTACACGTGTATGTATGACACGGGTTGACACTGTGCTGTGGGTGATGCTGTTGTTGCTATCTGTCATTGGTTTGCATTACTAAGGTTAACACTGTCCCAGCTGCATAATCCTTTATTAATGCACACTGTTCACCAACAGGGTTGCATGGACCGTGCTATCACAAACACAAGAAATTCTCACTTATACAGTAAAAGTGCATTAGTCTCATGGACCCCTGCCATAAACTAAATATATAATAGAAGGTGTGAAGTTGTACCAAAAGAGTTACATACCAAGAAGGGATAACCGCTCTGGTCAGTATCATTGGGAAAATACAATCCCTCAATAAACATACAAGGCAAGCTTCAAAATACAAAATGGCAAGGATTCCAAAGACAACACTAAAGCTTTCTTCAGTGTTGTTCATAATCTACAGAGGAAATCTCAGATCGGGTCACAGTTAATGTAAATGGTCACAAAGTACACTTATCTGACTGACATTACCAATTCTTTGTCAGACAGTTTGAATGCGGATTTCACCACCCTGTCATTACATAAGGGCCACATTTCCAGACCTGAAGAATGTAAAACCTGATGATTCACAGACACTCTAGTTAAAACATCTCTTTAACAAAGTACACACCACAGTGGCAATGGTACTGGACAGTGCCCCTGGCTGTGTCATACACAAGCTGACATATGAAGTCACCACTCACCTAAATGCTCTGTCCAGATGCAACATCTATACAGGTTACATACTTGTGGAATGACACACGGTAATGGTGCTCACAGTCTACAAGGGTTGAACTACAACGTCTTCTTCTTCTTCTACTTTTGGATGCTCCCATTAGGGGTCGCCACAGTACATAATTTCTTCCTGGCCTCTGCATCTTGCACTATCACACCATCCACCTGCATGTCCTCTCTCACCACAGCCATAAACCTCATCTTAGGCATTCCTCTTTTCCTGTTACCTGGTGGCTTCAACCTTAACATCTATTTCACAATATACTCTGCATCCCTCCTCAGCACATGTACAAATCAACTTAATCCTGCCTATCTGGCATGGTCTACTAACCTTCAAACCTGGCCTGACCCTCTAATATACTTATTCTTAAACCTGTCCACCCTTGTCACACCCAGTGCAAATGTTAACATAAATTTATTAAGGGTAGAAGTACAACAGGTCCTGGAAACTCTCACCCTATAAGCCAGACCAATGTTATCTGGAAGGCTATGGAGAACAGCATTATGGAACATATTAACAGAGACATTATGAACCTGCAAACACTGCACCATACCCACTTAGATTCTCTAAAGGCCAGATCATGGCTCCTACACCTAGTAGACTTCAAGCCAGTCAACAAGGCTATAGGTGAGGGAGGGGAGGTCAACACAGACAAGCTATAGCTCACCAGCAATTCATATCCATCCCACATACTGGTATTATACATAACCTCAACAGACTGACCATAAACAATTGTTAGATGATGGCTTGACAACTGACGCACAGATGTAGGACACACAGTAACATTTGCAGCCTCCATGTACTATTCTATGCCAGTAACAAGTGGTATTCACCTGCACTCAGTCCTGGGACCACTTCTGTTTGGCATATAGCTTTCTTAGGTACAATCAAACACAGTAGGGACATGTCTGCCCACGTTTGATGACAATGCATACCGTGGGCTATACTTTATTCTCCAGATGACACACACATCCTCCAAAAGGGTATCATACAGACAGATACCTGGTGTCAAACTCATGCTGTAAAGCTATAAACCTAAGAAAGCATAGTTATCCACTTTTAGAAAACAAAGTATCCCCAGAGTACCACATAGGTAGTAGCCCCCAAAATGTGGAACAGGTACTAATGCATACATAGAGCCATGTGTTGTCATCTCTCCTTTGATAATCACATTACCAAAGGGTTTTGGAAATCCATCTGTGGAGCACATAAGCAATAAAGGGTTTGCATGCAGATCCACAGAGGTTGTTGCACACCTATAATGATTAGTCTTCTTTGCCAGACTTTGCTTGCTTTGGAACAGGTTTCAAATATACCTCAAGCATAAACCCTCACTCACACTCTTCAATAGAAACCGTGATGAGTGGATGTGAAACGGAAGACGTAGCCCAGAGATCACTGCAGTGGCTAAGCTTGTCACAAGCATACAGAAGTGACCTAAGGTCTGGAAAGTGCCAGCATGCTCTGGCAAAGATAACACATGCGTTCATGGAGAAAGCAGAGTACCCACCTATGAAATACTTGAGGTCACATGTATGTATATGGATTTGCCCCACAGCTACCTTACATGTGTAATGCCCATACAGTTGTCACTGTGATATGTCATACACTAGAAAAATCAAAATCCATGCCACATTGGCCAACTGTGTTACACACCTGGAGCACAGACACACACACGCAGTCAGCAAGTGCAGGACTCAAGCTCTTTCCTAACTACATTATGATGCTACAGCAGTATGCATTTACATAATGCACTATACACATTACTGAGATTTCACTTTTCCACGGGTATAACTGTAGGATGGTGACATCATCAGACTTGACAAAGATGAGTATACCACTTTTAAGGTGTGTGAGTAGTCTCCAAAAAGGTTGTTCCTCCCCAGGGAGATACACGCACTCACACACAGTCGCCAAGTGCAGGATTTAAACCCCTATCTAACTACATTATGATACTACAGCAGTATGCATTTACACGACACACTATACACATTACTGGGATTTTACCATTCCACAGGTATAGTTGTAGGATGGTGACATCATGAGACTTGACAAAGATGAGTATATCACTTTTAAGGGGTGTGAGTAGTTTCCAAAAAGGTTGCTCTCTCCCCAGGAAGAGACACACACACACACACACACACACACACACACACACACACACACACACACACACACACACACACACACACACACACACAGTTGGCAAGTGCGGTGTTCTTAATCCAAACTAAGTACATCTTTACACTTCAGCAAGCAATATGGAGTTACACGGTGCAATACAGACATTACTTGCTGACAGTCTGCACAAAGGTTTTTTTCACATTTGCTAACCTCAGCAGGCTTATCATACTATGTGTATTGTGAGTGTATTGTATGCATAGGCCATGACCATATCATATATGGGTTGATGCACCACATGCTGGCACACACAGGGTCAAACCTTGAGTAGCATCTTACCTTCACCTACATGATACTGCAATATAACAGAAAGATGATAAGCTTCAACAATTGGCTGAGCTTCTGGTGTCATTTAAAGGGGATCCAGTCTCTGTTTGCCTGTGATGACATGATAGATAAGCCTTGTTGCTTCACTACAGATGGTTTGCACCTGTTGCCCCTATGCTTCTAAATACTGGCCAAGGCTCTTGCTATCCCCATATTACCTTTTTTAGGCAAGGCTCAAAGGTTCATAGGTTCATAGGTAGGTACTAGGCTATCAGTGTCTGGAGGTTCCCAATGTCTCTGTTTATGAGTTTCACGATAATTTGCTCCATAGCTTTGCAGATCAGGCTGGTCAGGTTTATAGGGCGATAGTTCCCGGGTTCTGTTGTGGCACCACCTTTGTGGAGTGGGATGACTGTTGCTGTACACCATTCTTTGGGTAAATAGCCTGTGGTAAGGCTGAGTCTGAACAGTGAATTTAGGTGAGGGTTTAGTTCCTTTTGGAGCTCATGTAAGATGCAGCCTGGGACACCATCCAGTCCCATTGATGCTGTGTTCTTAGCTTTGGAGAGGGCTGTTATTGCCTGCATGTCCATGATGTATGGGGCTCTGCATTCTTCTGGGATGGACACAGGCCCTTTTGGGGGTGGGGGGTGAAGTTTGCACTAAACTTGTCCACCAAGATGTTGGCAATGTCAGTTGGTTCAGTGTATTTTTTGCCATTTTGCAGTAGCTCAAAGCATATCTGAGAGTTTCCACCTAAATGCTTGATATAGCTAAAGAAGGCTTTGTGGTTATCTTTAGATTCTTTGGCAATTTTTCTTTAGAAACTGGCCTTGGATGATTTTATGAGCGATTGGAGTTTCTTGCTAATAATGATCAGTGATGCTTTTCCTTTTTGGAATTTTGTTCTATGATGTAGTAGTTTCCTCCTTCTGTTGTATAGCTTATTTATGGCCAAGGACCACCAGACTGGTTTCCTCTTTTTGGAGGAGTGAGTCTTGGTTTTACTTGGGATGGCTCAATCCATGCATCCCTGTAGATGCTCATATAATGCACTTGTAAAGGATTCTGCGGATTGGATAGCATTATCCTGTAGCAAGGGGGCTTTGAAACTTTCCACTTCGGTCTTGAGAAGTGTGAAGTTTGCTTTTGAAAAGTTTTTCACAGTGGTTTCCTTGACTGGGGGTGGGGTCGGGATGTGGATGTCCAGTGTGATTACTTTATGATCTGATCTTACCAGTGAGGGGTTTACCTCTGGTGTGCAACACTGATCCCCCATCTTGGTGATGATCAGATCCAGTATGTTGTCACCTCTAGTGGGTGTGGTGACCAGCTGTTCCAGGGTGTTTGAGTTTATAAACTCTAGGAAGCATTGGGCAAAGGAGTAATTCTCCCAGTCAATGTTTGGGTAGTTGAAATCTCCTAATATCATGGTGTTTGGTAGGACCTTTATATTTTCCAGTGTTCCCAGGAATGCTGAGTGAGGGTCCTGAGACAAGGTGGGTGATCTGTAGCAGGCTACAATCTGATAAGCAGCTTTTCCCACTGTTATTTGCACTTGAATGGTCTCTGAGGCCTCGTGCTGCGCCACTAACCTGGAGGTGTGGGTATACTTTATGAAAATGGATACACCCCCTACTTTTGTATTTTGGTCTGGGTTTTGGGGCCGAAGCTTGGAGAGATTGGGATTTCTTTAAGTGGAGCATGTCCGACAGCTCTGTGTTTGACGTAGCTTTGCATGTTAGGCAGAGATCACCTCTGAGTAGGCGATATGTGATAGAGTAAAGCTGGAGTGTTTTGAGACGGTCTGTGTAGAGCATGTATTTGAGGCTGCTAATCGTCTTTGTGAGGTATTTCTGTGGGATTTCCAGTTGTTGTAGATGTCTTGTGAGGTACATACCAAAAGGGGTGTTGTACTCTATAATAGATCTAATGAGTGATGAGTAGAGGGGAACAATGGCCTCTTTTTTTCTGCATGAGAAACCTTTTGTGATGAGGTGTGCCACATAGAAGGGTTTCCTGACTACTGTGGCGATGTGAATATCAAAGGAGAGTCTACTGACCACCTCTGTCCCAAGGTCTCTTATCACACTTTCAGTGTTAAGTATACTACCACCTATGTTGTAGTTCATGGGTACAGAGTTTTTACCAAAGGGGATGACAATGTACTTTTTGGCATTGAGCTTGAGGCCATGGCTTTGACACCAGGCATCTGTCTCAGTGAGGCCCTTTTGTAGGACGTCCACATCATAAGTAGTTTTGATTATGGCTCCTAGTTTGCAGTCATCTGAGAACATTAGCGAAAGACCTTCTGTGTTAGCCTGTACTTCAGGGAAGTAGATACCAAACAGGACAGGACACAGGACTGAACCCTGTGGTACTCCACTTGTCACTGGTCTGAAGTCAGACTTGGAGTCTGCTACTTTCACAGTGTGGGTTCTGTCAGTGAGCCAGTTGGCAACCCATCTTGTGACATAGGGATTTATACCTAGTTTAGTGAGTTTATCTATAATTCCAGAGTGGGGGATGGTGTCAAAAACCTTGGCAAGATCAAGATAGGCTGTGTGAACCACCTTACCCTTGTCTACGGCTTTGGTGACTGCTTTGAAGAAGTCTATCAGGTTTAGGAGACATGATCTGCCTTTTACAAACCCGAAATGGTTGTGGTCCAGAGTTTGGAGATTGTCAATGTCTTTTTTTATAAGTTCCATGATGATACATTCCATGGCCTTGCAGACCAGGCTCATCAGGCTAATGGGGTGCTAGTTCCTAGGGTCCGTGGTGGCTCTCCCCTTGTGTAGTGGGATAACCATCGCTGTGCGCCATTCATCAGGCACAATGCCAGAGGTGAGGCTATGATTGAACATGGTACTTAGGTGTGGTGCCAGTTCGTGCTGTAGTTGTGTAGAACGTAGCCTGGGATGTTATCTGGTCCCATGGATGCTGTGTTCCTGGCTTTGGAGAGTGGTTTTTACCTATGCAGCCATGATGACAGCAACTTTGCATTCTTCCCGAATAGAGATGGGCTTTTTCATGGGTGAGAGGGGGGTAAAGTTAGCACTGATCCTATCTGCCAGGATGTTGGCAATATTAGCTGGGTCTGTATATTTAGTGCCATTGTACTGTAACTCAGAGCAGATCTGAGTGTGGCCATTGTGATTCTTGACATAGCTATAGAATGCTTTGTGGTTGTCTTTAGAATCAGTGGCAATTTTGTTTTCGTAACTAGCTTTGGACGATTTTATCAGGGTTCACAGCTTCTTACTGAGGCTGACCAGGGAGCTCCTCCACTCATGGGTTTTACCCTCTTTTGCAACAGCTTCTTCCTTCGGTTGTGCAGTTTGTTTATGGCAGGGGACCACCAGATTGGCTTCCTTTTCTTGGAGGATAGCGTTTTGGTTTTGTTTGTGATAGCACTATCCATGCACTCATGTAAGTGCTTATAAAGTGCAAATGTGTAGGATTCCGTAGTCGTAACTGTATTGTCCATCTGCATGGGTGTCCTGAAGTTCACCACTTCTGTCATAAGAATCATGAAGTTTTCTTTGGAGATATTTTTTAACATGGTTTCCTTAATGGGGGGTGGGGGCAGAATGTGGATATGGAGGGTAATTAGCTTATGGTCATATAGGACTAATGAGGTGTTGACTTCAGGTGTGGAACACTGGTCACTCAGGACAAACCAAACCCTGTAACCAACACAAATAACCACAAAGTGAGCTAAATGCTACTCATTGCCAGAAGTCTCAGCCTCTAGATGCACACACTCGAGGCACTTCTCATTATGGAGAATATTGATATCTGTGCAGTAAGAGAAACCTAGTTCAAGGCTCCAGAGAGCACACCAGCACTACCAGGATACTACTCATTCCATACCTTCCAGCATCAGAACCTGGATCATAGCTCATAGGGTGGGGATGTATCCATATTCATCAAGGATACCTACACCTCTCTCTAAATGCTCTCTACAGGATATGTACCCATAGAATGTTACACAGCAATGTTCTTCCCACTCCACAGGGGTGGGGCCACAAAAGACCCTTGGCATTCATGCTCTATGAACCTGATGAGTCTGATCTGCAAGGCAATGGAGCCAATCATAATGGAAGTCAACAATAAAGACATTGGGAACCTTCACATAGTTGAGAAACCAAGTTTGGCTTCGTCAAATGCAGATCACGCCTCCTGAACTGGGTGGATTTCTTTGAGATAGTTACCCAGGCTACAGATGATTGAAATGAGCTCCACATAGCCTACCTATACCTCGCTAAGGCCTTTGACACCATTCCCCAGTCAGGTATCATAGATGAACTCACCAACCTTGGCATGAATCCATACATCACAAGATGGATTACAAACTGGCTCACAGATAGATCCCACAAATTAAGAGTTGCTGGCTACATGTCAGACTCTACACCGGTAACAACTGGTGTCCCCCAGGGTTCAGTCCTGGGGTCCCTCCTGTTTGGTATAGATTTCTCAAAAGTACATGCCAACACAGGAGGGTTGTGGTTGACTAAAGTTTGCTGGGAACTGTAAAGTGTTTGCCATAATAGATTCCCTGCATGACACAAATATTCTCCAGAAGGAACTCAATGAGACAGATGTGTGGTGCCAGAATCATGGCCTCAAGCTCAATGTGGAGGAATGCATAGTAATCCCCTTTGGTGAAAACAAAGTACCCACAAACTACCACATAGGCGTTACCCCCTTAAAACTGACAAGGTAATAAGGGATCTGGGGACACAAGTAGATAGCCGTCTTTCCTTTGACAACCATGTTGCCAAAGTGATTGGGAAATCCTATGTGGCCCACCTAATCAACAAAGGGTTTGTATCAGGATCAAAAGAGGTAGTGGTGGCCCTCTACTCTTAAGTCATCAGACCCATCATTGAATACAATGCACCATTTTGGATGTACTCAACTAAGTATATCCAGCAGCTATAGAGACCACAGAGATACCTCATCAAGAGGATTACTGGCCTCAAATGGTTGTATTATGTGACACAACTGGTAAAACTAAATCTGTTCTTTGTTGCGTACCACCTACTCAGAGGCACACTCTGCCTAACATACAGAGTCATGTCCAACACATAACTGTTGAACATGCTCCATCCACAGATAACAAAACTGAGCCGCACTTCACACTCCATGGATATGAACCTCATCACAACAATGAATACAACATGCTGGTGGGATAGAGTAACATCCCAGACACTTGCCTTACTGTGGAACAGAGTCCCAATGTACAACAGACAGAGCCCCTTGCTGACATATCTTCAGTAGGAACATTGATGAGTGGATGGGAAACAGACAATTCACACCAGGCATCACATCAGCAGCCCCACTAGAAAGGGGCTTAGGGTACTAACTATTAGAGGTAGGGCTTGGAGACTACCCAATGGGGTGGTGAAAGCTGCACAACTTGCCTAGGCTATTATATGCGTTCATGAAGATAGTCTACTACATACCTATGAACCTATGAGACAGGTACATGTCTACAGATAGTAAATGTGTACTTCATTGTACAGTCATGTTGTACAGCAGGCACATGGACCACATACACTGTAATGCTTACAGATACTGGTGGCTGTTATGTACAGTGGGTGAGATGTGCACCTCATGTCTTTTGTGCCATTGGGATGTGTGCTGGGTGGGACAGTCCTGGATGGCTCCCTGTCATGGCCACCCTCTTACACACATCTCTGCCCATCCATCTTTGGCTTATTATACTGTGTTTCCCCCTATATATATATATATATATATATATATATATATATATACATACATATATATATATATATATATATATATATATATATATATATATATATATATATATATATATATATATATATATATATATATATATATATAGGTACATAGGTAGGTAATAGGCTACCTGCCTGAAGGCATATATTAGTATGGCCAGAGTGTGCAGCTATCACCATACATGGGGTTAGTTCTTTAGGCCTCTGTGTAGTAGAGCTGATAAGTGATCCATGGTGTGACAGTTCAGTTTCACATACACTCATTAAGGCTCCTCTGGAAGAGTGTCAGTTAGGGACTCAAGTTAATGTAGGTTGGGAGCCTGTTCCAAAGCAAGGGAAGTCTGTGAGTTAGTAATATATCCCTCTAACATGTTCTATTTATTGTTGTCATGATGATATCCCTAGAACATGTGGCACAGTGAGCTTGGGTTTACTTCAGATAGTGCATGTACATCAATTCTGCGTTGGACGTGGACCTGTCTGTTGGGCAGAGATCTCCCAAGTATACAGTATGCAACAGAGTACAGATTGAGTTAAATTCAGTCTTGTTGCATGGGGCAACTGTCTGAGGCCAGTAATCCTCTTGTTGAAGTACTTCAGTGTTCTTTCCAGCTGCTGAAGGTGCCTAGTCAGATTCATCGCAAGTGTTCAGTGATACTCTCTGATGTGTCTGATGACTGATGAGTAGTGGGAACCTCCTTTGACCTTTATGTAAAGACCTTGGCAATTTGTGGGAACACATAGCATGATTTTCTAACCACTTTGTAAATGTGTTTCTGGAAGTAGAGATGACTATCCACATGTGTCCATAGATCCCTTATTATTACCTCCATATTTAGGGTGTTGGCACCTATGTGGTATTTGTATGATTGTAGCTAGAGGCTATAATTTTGACACCACATCTGTCTGACTGAGACCCTTTTTAAGGATGTCTCTGTTGTCCCAAATGTCGATTATGACAACCTTTTTGCAGTCATCCACAAACTTTGCTAACCATAGCCCTCATGTGTTTGACTGTATTTCTGAAAAGTATTCACCAGACAGGAGGGGTCCCAGGACTGAGCCATGGGGCACAGCAGTTGTTACCAGCTTACAGTCCAAAATGGAGACCACAATTCTTACCTTGTGGGATCTATCTGTGCCCCAGTTGGCGATCCATCAGATGACATACATGTTTATGCACAGGTTGTTGATTTTGTGGATATGACATGTGTGTGGGATGTTGGAAAAGGGGCTTTTCAAGGTCTATGTAGGCCGTGTGGAGCTCATTTCATTGATGTATGTCCTGGGTGACTGCCTTGAAAACTGTATAGCAGGTTTAGGATCCATGATCTGCCCCTGACCAAAACACAATGGATATGGTTGGGTGTTTGTAGGCTCCAACTAGCTCTGTTTATGAGTTCCATAATGGTGGATTCCATGGCCTTGCAGATCAGGCTTATTAGGCTTATAAGACTATAGTTCCCATGGTCTGTTGTGCACCAACACTTGTGGAGTGTGCCAAATGTTGCTGTAAGGCATTCAACAGTTTCATATCCTGTACAGAGGGTGAGTGCCAACAGACTGTTCAGGTGCAGGGTCTGTTTGTTTTGGAGTTCACATATGACACAACCAGGGAAACCATGTCATCCCATAGATGCCATGTCTTTAGGTTTGGATAGAGCTGCTTAACCATTGTATATGTGATTTCTGGGTTTTCACAATCTCCAGGTATGGTAATGGGCCCTTTTGTCAGTGAGAGGGGGGTAAATATGTAAGAACCTGTCTGACAAGATGTTAGCAATGTCAGTCATGTACATGTATTCATTTACACTTTGCACTGACTCAGAACATATATGAGTTTACATTGATATTTATGACATAGCGAAATAAAGCTTCATGGTTCTCTATGGACTCTTTGGCAATATTTTTGCCAGAACATGGCTTGGATAATGTTAGGAGTGCTCATTGTTTCTTGATGATACTGATCAGAGATTTATTGATCTTCTTTGCATTTTCACTTTCATTGAACAACTTAAGTACTTGTAGTACATAGTTTGATTACGACAGGGGTCCAATAATATTATATGGGTCGTTTTTCTTATCACTGTGTGCGCAAGGCAGGATTGGTGAATAGTGACAAGTGTCTGGAGTAAGAACTGCAACTGACAGATATGTGTGGCCCACTGCTGTACTCAGACATGGCCTAAGTGTGTGAGCATGCCCAGTATGACCTTTCAGTATGTTGCTGACTGAAATTTGCTAAATTTGTTTAAGTGTGTGAGCATGCCCACTCTGGGCATATATACTATATGTGTGTGAAAAATGAAGTTGGTTTTTACTTCAGGGCTCACATTTGTGTTGTACATCGACAGGAAGCATGCTGTGCCCGTAGGGCTTCCATGAGTTAATTTGCATAGACTTATCAACATTTCTAGATACAGGGGGGACAGCTATTATTTGTAGATTTCTACCCGGGGGGGCACACCTGATTGTTACTGTGGGTGTACATAGGATGAGGGGTACACCTGACACTTACACACATTTGCTAGGCCTGCAATGCTATGTCAGGTACTCCATTTCAGTCTGTACTGTTTCCTATCGTACTGGCTTGAGGCATACCACTGTACTACAGACCTTAGCTTCCAATTACACGCATATTAGTTTGTGACTTCATAGCCTACCCAACCCACATCACACTGCCTGGCCTGCTGTTATCTGTCTGCATAGACCTGGGGGGAGGTTACTCATATGCCTCTTCAGAGGGCAGGATACAGCATTTGTTTGTGTTTGCATTTGTCTACAATTGTCCTGCTGGCTGTGACTGTTAGGTATGTGTCCCCCCCCCCCCAACTGTTATGTGTGAGTGACTTAAGTTGTGTCTGTGCCAGTGAAATGCTGTCATGGCTTAGTGGTTCAGTACTGTGACTATAGTGCACAGTATCCTGAGTTTGAGCCCTGTCACTGCTTTTTATTTTCCTGCTGGGCAGACCTGACTGGTTAAGGAACAGTAAAGCAGGTGTGAGCGTGTTTACCCAACTTTGCCCGACTTTGCCCAACATTGCCCAACATTGCCCGACGTTGCCCGACATTGTGTTGGTTAGCTCAGTGCACTATAAATATGCTCAATACTGGTAAAAATTTGCTTAGCAGTGCTTTATATTGCTTAAAATAGGGACTCATGCCTCAGGTGATACTGCAGGGCTGCCTATGTCAGATGCACATATTACACTCCCTATACATGTTTGAAAACAGGTAGTGTCAAGTTAGGCATCCCTTTTACTGTATGTGCGAGTCAGAGAGAGGTGTCATTTCCAGGGTTCCTACTGAGTCAGTGTATGTGCTATGCGCTGACACTCAAACCAGGAACCAGGAAACAACCCAAAAGATAAATCCACAGAGACACGAAGCTCAACCAGCAGGAATTTATTAAACAGCAGCACACGGTTCACCACTACTGACCTAGGTTTCATCTCAAAAGACGTCTTTCGAGACGAAACCTAGATCAGTAGTGGTGAACTGTGTGCTGCTGTTTAATAAATTCCTGCTGGTTGAGCTTCGTGTCTCTGTGGATTTATCTTATGTGCTATGCGTTGCCTCTTTGCCAAGGCAAGGGCATATTGGGCATGCCTCCTCCTGCCTACTGGGGCAGGCTCAAGTTGTTCCTCCTCTGAGTCACACTGTGCCTGTGCAGGCCTTGGCAATGGTGGGAGGCTGTTTGGCCCTGCCCCATGTTGTTCCTGCTGCAGCTGTTTCCGCAGGATCATATTGTGTAGCATGGCACATACCATGACAATTTGGGTACATGTAGTTGGTAAGTACTGCAAGGCTTCACCAGATGTATCCAGGCACACTGGAACCATGACTTGAGCATCCCAAAC
The DNA here is from genome assembly GCF_019279795.1 of Protopterus annectens. Classification (NCBI taxonomy): domain Eukaryota; kingdom Metazoa; phylum Chordata; order Ceratodontiformes; family Protopteridae; genus Protopterus; species Protopterus annectens. The sequence goes on from NC_056741.1 coordinate 1,994,247,940, forward strand.
ACACGCTCAATTATGTTTCTTGTTTGTGTGTGTGCCTCATTATGGAGTTCTTGTTCGGGTGTGTGTGCATTACTGATGGGTGTCATCAGCAATGGCTCCAGTGCGTATCCAGCATCCCCTACTAGGTGACCATCAGGGATGTCCCCACTGGCAAATCTCTGGTACAGCTGCATCAGATGCCAGATGTGGAAATTGTGATAACTTTCAGGGCAGCCAGCACACATATTCATTATTATGCCCTGGGCATCACACATGACCTGGCAGTTGATGGAGGCGAAGCCCTTGCAGTTGATGTAGACCCTACCCCATTCACCGGGTGGTGCTTTGATGTGTATGTGCATGCAGTCTATTGCACCCACTACCTCAGGGTATTCTGCTATTTGGTGGAAAAGATGCATATTGCTGGCAAATGCCTCACAGGAACTGGGGAAATATACATGCTCACCGACATGTGCTGACATGGCATCCAGGAACTGGTGCAGTACCCTGGATGCTGATGCCTGTGAAATCCCCATCATATCACCAGTTGGTCTCTGGAAGGTACCTGTAGCTAGTATTCTTAGGCCAACACATACTTTGGTATCCACTGGGATGGGTTCCCCTCTGTTGGTTCTGTGTGTGAGGCGTGGCCGGCACAGCTCAACAATTTGCTGCAGGAGGTCTCTGTCCACCCTATAGTGCTCTACTATCTTCAGCTCATGTAGACCCTGGTAGGTCACCCTGGGTCTGTACACTCTTCTCCGTCTCCTCACTGTGGGTTGCTCAGCAGCATTCACAACATCACCACCCTCAGCATCTTGCACATGTTGGTTTATGATAGCAAGAGCAGCCCCTAACATTTTGTCTGACTTTAAAGTTTTTAAGCTTTCCCTATTTGTATACTGCAGTGTTGCAGAGTTCTTTGGAAAAAACAGGGAAGAATGCTGTTTGCAGAGATTAAAGTGCTGGGCTGGGCTGGGCTAGTCTGCTACCTGTGTAATTGATGATTCTGATATATTTCACCTGGCAGCTCTGCTAGTTCTCCTTGGTTAACTTCGTACTACTTCTTTTCCTTCCTTTTCCCTTTCAGTTTCCGCCCAGGGCAGCACCGCACAAATGAGCACACACGCGCGCACACGCTGTGTGCATGTTTGCAAGAAATTTCAGGTATATTCACGGCGTACACCTTTGGTTTCTAGTTTTCAAAAAGGACAACTGTAGACACGCCTCTTGCAATCCTGAGCAACTCAGGGCAAACACAAAACACTGTGCTCCGATAAGCTTACAGCCTTTCTGACACACACCCTCATGATGTTACCTATATTCTACTCTACTACTCACCTACTCCTACACTTACACTCGTGGAACATGGCTCATATGCTGGGGAAAATTGGGATTCACTATCCTTATCCTCATTTGCATAGGATTGCCTACTAATGCATGGTTACATCTCTCACACTGAGCTTCCCCCCCTTAGCAACCACTACTTACTGGCCATTTTGTCTTCAGCCTACCATTCACCTGCATGGCAGGATAAGCTTTTTAGTGAAAATGGCTATTTTTGGCTATTTTTAAATTATTTTCTTGTTTTTTAAAGCTCTGCATGTTTGCGCGGTACTGCGCTACACTTAAACATCGGAGATCGGGGGAAAAAAAGTTAGATTTTAATAATTTTAAACATTTATAAATGCCAATGGCCTTATATTTGGTCATTGGCATGCTTCCTCAACTGTATGCATCCTTTATTTGGAGCTGTCATAGCTCCGTTTAGCTATTTGCAAAACGGTACTTCTGCAGATAACACTAATCTTCCACGGACAGGTTAGTGTTTCCTAGATTGCAAATTTACCTCATTTGTATAGCTTTCAGCAGTGCACAAAGAAGTTAGGTGCTGCATCAAAGTCCAGCTTACGATATAAAGCCAAAATGAAACAAAGAACGTCGCTGGACACTGCTGCTCCTTATTAAAATGTTTATTCAGTACAAACAGAGTCAATAAAAGTGGTAAGCGCTTTCGGGACTACTCCCTTCCTCAGACAAAATTACACATGCAAACAATACTCCATTTAAAAAACAACTCACCCAATAAAATTCAAGTAAAATTCAATAAAAGACCCGCCTATTCTGAAGTGTGGGCCTTATTGGTACTGCTTCATTCAAGCCAGGTGCTCTTGTAGCCATTAATTCAACAATCCACTTTGACTCTGATAATTCAGTTTTATGCTTCAAATCACCCCCCCTATTGGTAAGCCTAATGTTAACAACAGCCCTAAACAAAAAACTATGTGTGGGAAACTCTTCTATATGCCTACTGAGTGCATTATGTGGATCTTTATTCCTAATACTTGACATATGTTGAAAGATCCTAGTTTTAAACATTTGATTTGTCTTTCCCACATAAAAACAAGGGCAGTGTTCACATTCTGCCAGGTAAACCAAATCAGTGGTGTTGCACGTTGCCTTACCTTTTAAAATAAACTGCCTACCAGTTACAGGGTGAGTGAATTATCAGAGTCAAAGTGGAATAAATGTTTTAATAAGGAGCAGCAGTGTCCAGTGACGTTCTTTGTTTTATTTTGGCTTTATATCGTAAGCTGGACTTTGGTGCAGCACCCAACTTCTTTGTGCATTGTTGTTATATTGGATTGGTGCTGTACATGCTATGGAAGGACAAGTTAATGGTGAGATACCATGCTCAACAGAACAGCAGATGCCTGGAGGAGAGACTGTTAAATGGAGTTAGGATATATACTCAGGGAAGGCTAATCCACTTTTGAATTTGGGGTTTGAACATCAGAGAGATGGTACCACAGTACATCAAACACCTATGCCGGTAGACAGAACACTTGATGACTTGATGAGAGACTTGTCATATAAAGTTAATAAACTGCAGCGTCTGCAATGGCAGAATTTCCACTTTGAAGCATGCATAGAGTATGGTATTGTCCCTAGGGGGATGAGAATTCTATGCATGCCATCGCAAGGAGATCGTTATCCAGATCTCTTAGCAAAAAGTTTGCATACCATGACGCTGTCCGTGCAAGAGTAGCTTTAGCAGCTCTCGTGCACACCCCTGCTGGCTGTACCTGAATCGCACGGCAGACATATTGCCTCAGTGAGCTCCTACACTCTTCTTGCACTCTATGCAAGCTTTCATAAATCCCGCCCTCATCTTATATGTAGGTTTAGATAGGAAGATATGTTCTAAAATTGGTAGAAAATGTATGGCTTCTCTCAATTTCTTACATGCTTGGAGTGGCCATCCAACAAAATTGTTAGACTCTTTGTCATATAGTAAAATGGTATGAGCTGTGTAGTTAAGTACAACATCAGTAGACTTTATGGATTTTATTAAATATATTTGTCATAAATTATATAATAAAGGAGATACTAAACGTGAACTCTTACAGGCATTTTCTAAATTACCTGGAATGGGGGATTGTAAGATGTATATTAAGGAAAAGAATGTTTTTATATGGCCTTTGAAGATAATACCTCTCCTATATGTGTATTTACACATAGTTATCTGACCTTTCAGATGATGGAGGTTGTTAAAAAGTATTGGCATCTATTATTGGCAGATGATACCTTGAAATGAGTCATTTCTGATGTCCCCAGAATTCTTTTAAGGGAGGATAGAGCATATCAGATTTGTAGTACACAGTAATTATTGCAAAATTAATTAAATGAACTTTAGGAATGGTGATTTGAAATGTGGGAACTGTTTAGCATGTGATGATATGCAACAATATTATAATAATTTTATAATGATTTATTATAATATAACAATTATTATTATTATTATTATTAATATAACAATAATTATTAATTATAATATAATAGTATAATTTATAATAATAATATTTTTCAAAACTTGCACTTAGTTTCACTCTCCATACTGACCTTGTTAGCCAATTCCAATATTTCAAAGTGGATTTGAATGTGCTAACATTAGTATTCTGTGATGTAAAGGAACACTATTTAGTTTTGTTCTTTTCAAAGTGATTTACTTGTATAGATCTATATGGGCCGACTCTGTATTGTAATATTACTGAATCTCTACCTTTGGAAGTACTTTTAAGGTTTGACTGTGCACTGATACGTAACCTGCTCTTTTTTACTTTACTCCTTTTTTGTCTCCTTCCTCCCTTAACTTTTCTTTCTACTGCACTTTTTTGTTCTTCACTAACCTCTTCCCCATACTTCATTTGCTAACTGCATAAGCTATCATTTTCCAATTCTACTATATCCCCTCTACATTTATTGCCTTACCTTATTTATTATCTCTTCACATATTTTCTCTCTTTTCTACTCCTTATTCTCAACACACCACTTTACTTTTCACAAACGATATCTCTTTATCCTCTAACTCTCCTATAGAAACCACCTTCTCTTTTGCCCTACCTCTCTTCATTGTCTCAGTACTTCTACTTATAAGTACAACTTCTTACCTCTACTTTACTTCCTACACTCGGCTATACCTCATCCCCCTACTCTCCCACACCATAGCCTTTCTCCTCTCAGACATGCTTTCTATCTGTAACATGCTGCTCTTCTTTACATTTTCTATTCTTCTACTTCTGCTATCTCATCTCTCCTCTTATCACAATTCTATAACCCTCTTTACCCTGCCTCCTACTTCTATTTACTCCACTGCACACTTTCAAACTCACAATGCCCTCTATACCTCACCCTCTCTATTTAGTACTTCTAATCTACTTTTACTCAAAACTAAATCTATGTACCTTACTTCATTCCCTCCAAACACTAAACCTAAATATTACTACTACTACTACAAGATTCCCAGTCTACTTATCAATATTAATAGCTTATTTCTTTCTGAAGATGTATACCCAGCCGTGGCCCCCTTTCCTATCAATCTACTAAAACTCAGTTCACAAAACCACCTCACTCTCATACTAATTTAGCCACCAAATGTTTATCTATATTCTCACTAAACATACATAGGATTCTTAATAAAAATCACAGAATTCCATGCTTGGATGACCCACTACTCTGCTAATATAATAACTCTAACAGAAACATGGCTCAAACCCCACATCTCAGACAAGGAACTTCTTCCTCCTGGTTACAACATCTTCTGTTTAGAATAAATTGATAAAAAAGGTGGTGGTGTAGCCATAATATATTTTGATCATCTCAACTTGACCACCTTGGCCATTACTCTTCCCAACTTTCACCCGGCAGAACTCCAAATAGTTAACTGCAAACTCAATAATCACAAAAAACTAAATCACCACTATATACATTCCCCAGGTAATAATATCCCCATTTTAGAACATTTTATTTCATGGATCACACATATCATTCCTAATGAAACCATTATATTGAGTGATGTCAACACTGATTGGCAAACCCTTACCTCTAATTCCCCCAAATCTTGTATTAATCTTCACAGTTTTACACAACTTATCTCTACTCCTACCTACTTTAACAAGCCATCCAACTCTAACTCTATCCTTGACTGGATCCTTGTATCTAATCCTGACCTATACCACCATCCTAAAACCATTCCTGATTCTATAAGTGACCACTCTTCAGTTTGTATTCAAAGATACTCTCTTCAAAAAACTAAGCCTCATAAATTCAAAAACTGTCACAATCTTTCAAATTTGATTCCTTATGAATTTAATAACTTAATCGCATCTATTGACTGGTCCTTCCTTACTTACCTGTAGATAATGGTGTAAATACATTTAACCATAGTTTTCTTGATAACCTTTACTCCCTTGCTCCTCTTAGAAAAATTAGAGTTAAATCACTTTTTGCACCCTGGTTAACGCAATCTACTTACTCACTTATGATCTTGAGAGGTAATGCCTGGAAAAACTGGCTAACTTCAAAATCCCCCTTTCATCTACAAACTTATAAAGAACTTTGAAATCACACTAAAAAACATGTTAACCTGGACAAGAAAAATTTGCACTTATATCATCAGACTAACCATCACAACAACCCTAAGAAATTCTGGAGCACTATAAATAAGATTCTCCATCCTGGTAAACCTTATACACCTAACCCTTGCCTAACAACTCTCCCCTGGAAACAGCCACTATATTAAATGCCTACTTCATTGACTCAATCAGTAAATTAACTCAGAATTGCAACTCTTCTAACCTGTCTTATCACCCCACTCCTTCCAAACAGAAAATCACCTTCTCTCCTCTCTTAAACCTGTTCCCACTAGTTATATAAAAACTCTACTTAGTACATTAAACCCTTGCTGTTCCTCTGCGGATAATGTTCCTCCCCTCTTTTTTAAGCTTGCTGCTAACTTTATTGCATACCCTATTTCTATTCTTATTAATCGATCTATATGTGAATCTACTTTTCCCACAATCTGGAAACAATTTTACACTGTTCCAATCCGTAAGGGAGGTCACTCCACTGAACTCTCAAACTATTGGTCTATAGCCATTCTGCCCCCCATTTCTAAAATATTTGAAAAATATATACACAAGCAGCTGATGTACTAGCTTCAACAACAACAAAAAATATTCACTACCAACCAACATGGCTTCTGTCCTAATCACGGCACTACTACAGCTCTTATTTGCTTTATGCAAACTATCTCTCAAACCAGAGATAATAATAAACATGTTTTCTGTTTATTTTTAGATCTTTCCAAAGCTTTTGAACAGTTTCTCTTCAAGCTCCTTTCAAAATTATCTACTGTTAATTTCATTAATCCTACTATTTCTTGGTTCTCTAGGTATCTCACTGACAGACAGCAGTCTCCCCATTAAGACAGGTGTTCCCCAAGGCTCCTTTCTGGGTCTTTTACTTTTTAACATCTTCACTTACCGTTCTAATTCTTCTCTCATACAATATGCTGACGATTCCACAATCATATCTATTTCTGATAATATCTCTGATCTCCACAGCTAAACTCAAAATTATTTCAGCTCTGTTGAAAGTTGGCTTAATGATAATCAAATCATTTTCAAGCCCACTAAAACTAAACTTCTGTTATGTATCCCTAAATATCCCACTCAACTTAAACCTACATTCGCTATATCCTCCCTTGACAGTACTGTCATGAAAGGTGAATCACATACCAAGCTCTTGGGTGCAATTACTGATGTTCAACTCAAGTTTGATCTACACATGCATCATTGCATAAAAAAGACACACCAAAAATGTGGTGTTCTCTATAGAAATAAAACATTTCTTTCCACAGATTCAAGACTGCCCTGACCTGTGCTTTTCCTCTTTGTTGTCTTTGTTATGGCTGACAAATCTTAACTAATATACAATCTTCTCTAAAAGCCAGGTTAGAACTCACAACAAAATAGCTAGATTTGCTGCAAACCAGCTTTACAACTCCCACCACTGCCTCTCCTTCCAAGCTATAAACTGGATAGAATTTTCACACCAGCTCTTATTTCCTCAACTGATTATCATCTACTCTATCAACAAACTTTCCTCCCGCCCTAGCATCTCCTTCCTGATCTCTCATTATACTCCAAATCGGACACTAAGAAGCTCTGATCAACTACACTTGGAAATTTATAAACCTAAAAGAACAATTGGCCAATATTTCAATAGTTACTTAATTGTCCTTATTTGGAATAAACTACCCTTGTCTATCTGCACCCTCTCTAATACTTATGAATTCAAAAAAGTTCTTAAAGAACATTTGCAGAACTCCTGGATCTGTTCCTGCTTAAACCCAACCTAACTCTTCTCTTTTCAGTTTTTTCCATTTCCCTTAGCTTTCTCACTTTGTTTCTGTCTAAGAACTTTTCTTCTGTATTAATTTTCCTGTTTTATTTTCCTTTTCTCTGTATCTTCCCTTGTCTGCATAATTATACCCTGCTACTTGCTGTCTGACCTGTAATGTACTTATATTGTACTTTAGTTATATACATTGCAGTTTGCATGCACCTTTAATTCTGTATTTTAAATTTATTGCTGCTGTTTTTTAAGCTTTGTATTATCTTTGTATAATCTTGTTTACTATTTATATCATCACTGTTTATTTGCCTTGTGAAACTTTTTTCCCCTGGCCTCTGCTGAAAAAGGCTCATGCTCAGTCGGACATTCCCGATTAACAAATGTCAAAATAAATAAATAAAAGAAAAAAAAAGGTAATTTGTTTTCATTGAATGAAATGATTTTTACAATAAATCAGTGTTTGACTTGTAAATCAGTTGGGGTTATGTATACCCTACTTGCTTTAAAGTATATATAGAAAATACTAAATGAGAAGTGAGGAAAAGGATTTTTGAATATGTAGGTGATATAAGAAGTAGTAGGGATAGCAGTTGAGTGGCTCAACATTTTACTTCATGGCATTGTGAGCTAACACATTTTAAATTTATGGTACTTCTGCAACGTCTGCATAACTTGAGGGTGGTATTTAAAAACTTGGTTGCAACCCAAAGAAGTTTATTTTATTTTAAAATATCAGACATATATTCTGAAGGTGTTAAAGGTAGACATGAATTGCTCTATGTTGCTTTATTATTAATTTGATGTTAATTGCTTGCCTAATTTAAAGTTATGTAATTTGGTTTATGTTGTCCTCCTGGAAGGCTAGAAAGCTGAGGCACCAGGAACTTTTACTCTTGTTTGAATAATGGGGACTTTTAATGCAGACAAGTGGTTTGTATAATATTGTTTGAATAAAATCTAAGAAGTCTTCCTTTAAATCCTTAATCGTTGACACTAAGTTTGGGCCCCCATTGATTTAATTTACCATGTAATATGAAACTCCAAGTTCCAAAAATCTACTACAAGGTAGAATACAAAACAACATGGCATTTTTTTAAAAATGCTGAGGCTTATGTAATTTCCAACGAAAGAAACAGACACTATGGGGAAAGAAAAGCTTCAGCCAATATACAGAAGTCCTAAGAAAAGAGAGAGAGAGAGAAAGAGAGAGAGAGAGAGACAAGCCATACCTGATGAAACAGCCTTGCCTTCTGAACATTGGTTCCCATGCTGACACACATTTGATCCTCCTGAAATGACAACAGACATGCTGTTGTGGAACCAAATTGTTGTATTTTTTAATTGCAGCATCATTCTCACAGATGGCAGGATACTGCTAGAGAAACAGCTGACAGTGACCCTGTCCTTGCTCAGTTTGGTTAGTGGAATGTCAGTGTGTCTAATTATGGAATCACCTATTACTAGTATATTAACATGTGTGGACACAGCCTCTGGATACCAAATGAGTGAGAGCTTGGAGCCAACACTGCTACTCTTAGGTGTAGTGAAGGTGCAGGTGCATGCATACCTGTGGTTATGGTATTGTGGATAAGGTTTGTCTAAAAAGCACCTAATTTATTTACAACAAATTTTACACCATCATCAGTTCATATGGTTCCAAAGATTCTCTAGTCATACCTAACCATTTTAATCATAAGAATGCCCAATCCATGGGCCCAGATGACATACCAAGTTGTCTGATTGTCAGTTCAAAATATGTCCTATCTAAACCCCTACTAATCCGCCTACAGAAACTCCTCTCCTCTGGTTACATTCCTGAAGTCTGGAAAACAGTAATTGTAATGGGGTCTATATTTAGACCCCGAAAGATCTAAAATGCAAATTTATGTACATAAACACATAAAGGTCGATGTACATACACAGCGAAACACGTAAACGGCAAAAATCAAAATGCAGAATGTGTTTTGTCAGCCAAACGCGCCACACAGGTAAGTACAAAATAAAATTAAAAAATACATTAACGTGCTTATCAGGGGGGCAAGCCCCCCTGCACCCCACACCCCCCTTCTTAAATATACCAACTCTGAGACCACACTACAGTGGAGAAAAATATATATTTCCTTATCCCCACTACCGTGCTGCAAGCTAGAAAACACATTTGGCGGTTTGATTTTTGCCATTTATGTGTTTTGCTGTGTATGTACATCGACCTTTATGTTGTCGATTTACATAGGTTCATAGGTAGGTACTAGGCTATTGGCCCTAGGGCCTGTATAAGCCTAGCCAAAAATGTACCCTGGCTTTTGCCACCCAAGAAAATTATTTTCCTGTGCCCCTGTCGAGCAAAGCCACAGACATGATCCCTGGGGTGAATTTCCTATCTCCCATCCAATCATCAAGATTTTTCTTGAAGAGTGCTAATGAGGAGCTCTGTTTGACATAGATAGGTAGTCTGTTCCAGAGTATGGGAAGTCTCTGGGACAGGAATCTATCCCTCCAGCATGTTCTGTTTATTGTGGTGACAAGGTTTAGGTCCCTAGATCGTGTAGCTCGGAGGGATAAGGATTTCTTTAAGTGGAGCATGTCCAACAGCTCTGGGTTTGACATAGCTTTGTATGTTAGGCAGAGATAGTCTCTGAGTAGGTGATATGCGATGGAGTAAAGCTGGAGTTTTTTGAGATGGTCTGTGTAGGGCATCCGTTTGAGGCCAGTAATCCTCTTTGTGGGGTATTTCTGTGAACTTTCCAGTTGTTGTAGATGTCTTGTGAGGTACATACCAAAAGGGGGGTTGTACTCTATAATAGGTCTAATGAGTGATGAATAGAGGGGAACAATGACCTCTTTTTTTCTGGATGAGAAACCTTTTGTGATGAGGTGAGCCACGTAGAAGGATTGCCTGACCACTGTGGCAATGTGATTATCAAAGGAGAGACTACTGTCCACCTGTGTCCCAAGGTCTCTTGTCACATTTTTGGCATTAAGTAGACTACCAGCTATGTAATAGTTCATGGGTACAGAGTTTTTACCAAAGGGGATGACAATACACTTTTTGGCATTGAGCTTCAGGCCATGGCTTTGACACCAGGCATCTGTCTCAGTGAGGCCCTTTTATAGTATGTCCACATTGTTAGGAGTTTCGATTATGGCTCCTAGTTTGCAGTCATCTGCAAACTTTGTTAGCCAAAGACCTTCTGTGTTAGCCTGTACTTCAGACAAGTAGATACCAAACAGGAGAGGACCCAGGACTGAACTCTGTGGTACTCCACTTGTCATTGGTCTGAAGATGGATTTGGAGTCTGCTACTTTCACAGTGTGGGTTCTGTCCATGAGCCAGTTGGCAACCCATCTTGTGACATAGGGATTTATACCTAGTTTAGTGAGCTTATCTATAATTCTAGAGTAGGTCATGGTGTTGAAAGCCTTGGCGAGATCTAGATAAGCTGTGTGAACCACCTTACCCTCATCTATGGCTTTGGTGACTGCTTCAAAGAAGTCAATCAGGTTTAAGAGACATGATCTGCCTTTTACAAATCCAAACTGGGTAGGGTCCAGAGTTTGGAGATTACCAATGTCTTTATGAGTTCTATGATGATATGTTCCATGGCCTTGCAGACCAGGCTCGTCAGGCTAATGGGGCGGTAGTTCTCAGGGTCCGTCGTGGCTCCCCCATACATTCACGTTTTAGATCTTTTGGGTTTCTAATATGTAACCATTGTAATGTCATTGCACAAAAGTGGCCCAACAAGAGACCCTGGTAACTACAGACCCATTATTCTCACTATCTCTGTATGTACAGCTATGGAACATATTATCTTAGTCCTTTTTAACATGGACATTGAAAGTCTGTTAACTCAAGGCCCTCATCAATTCAGCTTTGTCAAAGTAAGGTTCTGCCTCTTTATCCTCATTAATTTATTTCAAAAAGTCACTAAAGCAGTGGATAATGGTTAGAAAGTGCACAAAGCATATCTGGACATGGATAATGCCTTTGACACTATTTCATAAGCAGGCAAAAGTAACAGCCTTGTAAATCTGAATTTAAATCCTTATGCTATGTGGCGGGCAGTTAACTGGTAGTCTGACAGAACCCATCTGGTTAGAGTTGCAGGTGCCACTTCTGAATGAAATAATAAAATACCAGTGATGTATCACAGCACTCAGTGATTTGTTCTTTCTTATTTTTTATACCTACAGGCCAATACTCCTGGCCTATAGTTATTTAAATTTGCAGACAATGATCACTGACTCCCAAGTACTCCATTGTGGGTTACACCATTTTAATAACTGGTGCTAGGACAATACAAAATGCAGTATGGTTAATGTTGGTAAAGAAAACCTTTGTCCTTACTATATAGATGACACATCTAGCTACTCTTGTTGATAGTTCTTATATTTTTTGTTCAAAAGTTTTTATTATTTTTTTTCCAAGCATAAAAAATAGCTTAATTAGTGTTTATCCAATTGATTAAAACAGAATAACAAACTATGTACATTATTTACATTTGGCCTGAAGATATATTATGAGATAAACCAATGTAGATCAAATCTGTGTGATACATACTCAGGCATTTTCTTCTTTTTTCCCCTCTCATTCAGAAAGAGTCTGAGTTAATTTTTAATGTCTCAGTAACAGATAATATCTTCTTCCATGGATTGTTACTCCATGACTTAGGAGTAATCCTTAGTTCCTTGACTTTAATTTCCATCAGCGCTGTTTCATTCAATAATCTTAAGAATTCTTCAAATGATGGCTCAGTTAGATTTCCATTTTCTAGAGATACACTTCCTAGAAACTGCTAGAATAGTCCATAGTAAATATAAGTTGTTTTTATTTATTTCTGTGTTTTCATTAACATTCAGTAAAATTAGTGATTTAGATAATACAAATGTATCTGTGAATACAGCTTATAAAAAGTTACTGATATCTTCCCAAAAATACAATCATAAAAAATGTGTATCGGGTCTGCTTTACACAGTTGCAGATATCTCCAACAGATAGTATTATTCATCATCTTCTTTTGGCTATTCCCGTTAGGGGTCGCCACAGCGGATCACCTATTTCCATTTCTTCCTGTCCTCTGCATCTTGCTCTGTCACACCAACCACCTGCATGTCCTTTCTTACCACATCCATAAACCTTATCTTAGACCTTCCTCTTTTCCTGTTACCTGGTAGCTTCATCCTTAGCATCTTTTTCCCAATATACTCAGCATCCCTCCTCAGCACATGTCCAAACCAATGTAATCGTGCCTCTCTGGCTTTGTCTCCAAACCTTCCAACCTGGGGTGACCCTCTAATATACTTATTCCTAATCCTGTCCAACCTCGTCACACCCAGTGCAAATCTTAACATCTTTAACTTTGCCACATCCAGCTCAAACTCCTGCCTTTTTGTCAATGCCACTTTCTCCAACCCATATAACATAGCTGGTCTCACTACCCTCTTGTAGACCTTCCCTTTCACTCTTACAGGTACTCGTCTGTCACAAATCACTCCTGGCACTCTTCTCCACCCACTCCATCCTGCCTGTACTCTCATCTTCACCTCTCTTCCACACTCACTGTTACTCTGAACTATTGACCCCAAGTATTTAGACTCATCCACCTTCGCCACCTCTACTCCTTGCATCCTCACCATTCCTCTATCCTCCCTCTCATTCACACACATATATTCTGTTTTAGTCCTGCTGACCTTCATTTCTCTTCTCTCTAGAGCATATCTCCATGTCTCCAGGGTCTCCTCCACCTGTTTCCTACTCTCACTACAGATCACAATGTCATCTGCAAATATCATAGTCCACGGGGACTCCTGTCTGATCTCATCTGTCAACCTGTCCATTACCATTACAAATAAGAAGGGTCTCAGAGCTGATCCTTGATGTAACCCCACCTCCACCTTAAACGCATCTGTCACTCCCACCACAGACCTCACCGCAGTCACACTACCCTCGTACATATCCTGTACCACTTTTATATACTTCTCTGACACTCCTGACTTCCTCATACAATACCACAACTCCGCTCTAGGCACCCTGTCATATGCTTTCTCTAAGTCTACAAAAACACAATGCAACTCCTTCTGACATTCTCTGTACTTCTCCATCAACACTCTCAGAGCAAACATCGCATCTGTAGTGCTCTTTCCCGGAATGAAACCATACTGCTGATCACTAATCATCACGTCCCTTCTTAACCTAGCTTCCACTACTCTTTCCCATAACTTCATGCTGTGACTGATCAATTTAATCCCTCTGTAGTTACTACAGCTCTGCACAACACCCTTATTCTTAAAAATTGGTACCAAAACACTTTTTCTCCATTCCTCAGGCATCCTCTCACTTTCTAAGATTTCATTAAACAATCTGGTTAAAAACTCCACTGCCATTTCACCTAAACACCTTCATGCTTCCACAGGTATGTCATCTGGGCCAACGGCCTTTCCATTCTTCATTCTCTTCATAGCTATCCTTACTTCCTCCTTGCTAATCCATTGAACTTCATGATTCACTATCCCTACATCACCCAATCTTCTCTCCCTCTCATTCTCTTCATTCATCAACCCCTCAAAGTACTCTTTCCATCTACTCAACACACTCTCCTTGCTTGTGAGTATGTTTCCCTCATTATCCTTTATTACCTTTACCTGCTGCACATCTTTCCTAGCTCGGTCCCTCTGTCTAGCCAATTGGTACAGGTCCTTTTCTCCCTCCTTAGTGTCCAACCTTTCATACAACTCTTCATATGCCTTATCCTTAGCCTTCGCCACCTCTATCTTTGCCATGCACCTCATCTCCTTATACTCCTGTCTACTTTCTTCATCTCTCTGACAATCCCACTTATTCTTTGCCAACCTCTTTGCCTGTATACTCTCCTGTACTTACTCATTCCACCACCATGTCTCATTGTCGTCCTTCCTCTGTCCCGATGTGATACCAAGCACCTTTCTAGCCATCTCCCTTACTAGCTCTGCTGTAGTTACTCAGCTATTTGGTAACTCTTCACTGCTACCCAGTGCCTGTCTTAACTCATCCCTGAACTCCACCTCACAGTTATCCTTTTTCAATTTCTACCATTTGATCCTTGGTGCTGCCCTCACACTCCTCCTCCTCTTCTTGATCACCAACGTCATCCTACAAACCATCATCCTATGCTGCCTAACTACACTTTCTCCGGTCACCACTTTACAGTCTCCAATCTCCTTCAGACTGGCCCTCCTACATAAGATATAATCCACCTGTGTGCATCTTCCTCCACTCTTGTATGTCACCATATGCTCCTCCCTCTTGTTAAAATACGTATTCACCACAGCCATGTCCATCCTTTTTGCAAAATCCACTACCATCTGACCTTCTGCATTCCTTTGTTTAACACCATACCTACCCATCACTTCTTCATCCCCTCTGTTCCCTTCACCAACATGCCCATTGAAATCTGCTCCAGTCATCACTCTCTCACCCTTGGGTACAGTCATCACCAATTCATCCAATTCACTCCAAAATTTTTCTTTCTCATCCATTGCACACCCAACTTGTGGAGCATATGCACTAACAACATTCATCATTACACCATCAATTTCTAGCTTCATAAACATCACTCTATCCGATACTCTTTTCACCTCCAAAACACTCTTAGCATACTGTTCCTTCAGAATAACTCCTACGCCATTTCTCCTCCCATCCACACCATGATAAAACAATTTGAACCCACCTCCGATACACCTAGCCTTACTCCACTTCCATCTGGTCTCTTGCACACACAATATACCAACCTTCCTTCTGTCCATCGTATCAGCTAGCTCTCTCCCTATACCAGTCATACTGTCAACATTCAAAGTTCCGACCCTCACTACCACAGTCCTAGCCTTTCTCCTCTCTTCCTGCCTTCGGCCATGCCTTCCGCCTCTTCTCCTTCGGCCAACAGTAGCCCAATTTCTGCCAGCACCCTGTTGACTAACAGTACTGGTGGCGGTCATTGTTAACCCGGGCCTCAACCGATCCGGTATGTAAATATTTACTGGTGACTGCATGAAATGATTTGGCGAAGTTTAACGCTGGATGCCCTTCCTGACGCAACCCTCCCCATTTATCCAGGCTTGGGATCAGCACAAAGAAATACACTGGCTTGTACATCCAGATAGTATTATTACAAGAACTAAATTTGGCTAGTTTATTGGGTGTATAAAATGTTCTATGCAGACATTTCCAGGTGTATATTCTCCAAAATTGTGTGTTAGAGGTTAATTTAATATAATATAATACATTATTTTACTTTCCATGGACAGACTACTTGAATGCCCTTTGGTGATGAAATTCCAATAGCTTTGTTGAGTTTTGACTTTATAGTTTATTAAGATCTTATATAGTTTTGAAGTTATATTTTCCCAATTATGCTTATTATATACAATGTCATTCAAATAATTTATAAATTTAGGTCTGTTTTTGAAAGATGAATTATTAATTATTCTGCATAGATCTTGTGAATATGTCAGTACACTTTGAAGTGCTACCCAATCTGAAGGAGATAGATTATATGTACTTATCATATATTGACTGTCTACAACTTTCTGATTATTGATACAGTGTTGACAGCAAATAAAATTCTTTGTTTCCCATATGGTAAAAACATTCTTATGTATCCTATTAAAAAAACTTTTTTGTGGAACTAAAAGGATATAATAAATCCATCCAAAGTTTAATATCTGTGTTGGTATTACATTTTCTAAAGGTGTTAAAAATGTTATTTATAAATTTGATAGTCTTATATTTTGACAATTGTGTCACCACAGTAATTTTGAAAGCTTTCTATCTGGCTCATCTATTTTCCAGAGGTATTTAATTTAGCACAAAACTATTAATTCCCCCTTCTCAAACCTCTTTAAACTCATTATTGAACAAAATGACCCTTTTTGCCATGTATTTGCCTAAACATATATCTTAATTTGAGAGACTTCAGAGGTTCCTAACTAAAAAAAATCATTGGCCTCAAAAATCATACTGGCAGCCCTTTATCTATACTCACTTTCAGACAGACTCCTCTGTGGGGGACTTGTGACAAGCCATTCAAGCCATGAAAGGTCCAACCCAATTTGACCTTCTATACCATCATGGAATAAATGGTCCCTCAAATACCAGGTTAAAGGAATTATATCTTCATCAGCAAAGAAATTAGCCACATTGATGTGATATATTCATATCCTAGTATATTCTCTACTTTTGAAACAAGCTTCCACTACATGTCTAGCAGAGTAACATCCTTGCCACCCTCAAGGTAAGCCTAAATAATTGGAGGGGCATCCTCAAATTCTCCCCAGGACTATCTTATAGTGCCCTGTTTTGGGGGGGGGGAGGACTTTAGAACATAAGTTTTTGGCTATGCCTGCAGAATCATTGCCTGGTACTTAACTGTGATCTTCTGACCCTCACCATATGTGAGTCTCGTATTGAGAGGTTGTGATATAGTGGCAAGCTGCTTCTTAAATATATGATGTGTGAGGTTAGCCTTCAAACTATGTAAATATTTTTCATCTGTCAAAAATTAAATCAGTGTGATAGAAGAACAAACAATTGTCATTAAATATTAAGCAGTAGTTAGATTGCCTCACAATCTAGAGTTCAAGCAAACTGACAACAGAAGGGGACAAAGCAGACTATAAATCCATGTCAATAGGGTCCAGTGAGTAATCATATAGGTTACTAACCTACTAATTTACCTCAAGGAGAGAAAACTGTGATTTACCTATGACTACTACCTAGTTACTACTAGTGCTGGTGTAACACTGCAGCTGCAGGTAGCTAGGAATCAATATCCCCCTCTTCTTTTTTCTTTCTGTTTCACTAGGAGCAGAAAAGCAGCAATAAACCTAAGCTGTGTTTTAGAAGTGAGTCTCAGGCTTTCCAGTGCTCAGCAGTCTTGTCCCAGATGTTGAAGGGGTCAACACAGTCATTGTAGTGTTCTCCTGCTATACGCACCAGGCAACTTGTTCAGCAGTTTAACACAACAGAACATAGACTACATAGTGCTCCAAAGTTTAATCTGAAGAGGATCCCACTGAAATGGCAACTAAACCAATCTGGGGACTTAGTCACATACCATACAATCAAAAATGGCTTAGAATCAATCTCTCTCTCTCTCTCTCTCTCTCTCTCTGCTTCTTTTGTCATCGGGAAACCAGGAAGACTAATCTAAAACTGGCTTTCAAGAAATGGGTCACATGCTGAAAACTAAACTACAAAAGGGAAATTGATGCTGTACTTATTGCAGCATACATCTCGTGGGAGATAAGATATGGAAGGGAAGGTAAGTGAAGTTTTATCAGTATAAGCCCAAATGACATACGAAGTGAATTTTCCATTGTCTAATTTAAATAAGGTGTGTTAAGCTCAAGAAACACTTATTTTCAAAACACAGCTTCAAGGAGGGGAAACGTCAGTCACAGAGCTGCTTTAACTGACAGATCTCACAGATTAAACACCATCCTATTCTGCTTACCTTAAATAAAAATGCTGCTTCTCATCTCCTCCCACATTTCAGATAGAATTGATCCTTTAGCAGTCAATGAATGCAACACAGATAATTTCTATGAGCATTTTCAGCTGTAAGAGGAAAAAAAATTAAAAGTAAAAGAAAACATTTGAATTAGTAATAAAACAATCAGAAATCAAGACAATATGTAACTATGCAATCAGCAAACCAGCTTATTGACTGGTCATTTCTGGTGGCAAACATGATTCTGCCTCATGCTCTTCCATTATGCAAATTATCACATCATATTTTTGATGTTTTTTAATTCAGTAATACAAGCAACAATAGATTCTGTGAAACGTTATGCCCTTCTGAAGAGCAAACAGTGAATAAATGTCAGATTATGTCTTGATGTACAGTATTTTCGAAAAATTTGTCTCATCACTGAAATATTCTAGGTGGTAAAATAAAAAAAAACTGCCAACAAGGCAGAAAGCAAAATAATAAAACACAAATAGCTTATTCAAAAGCATGCTAAAAATCAGCTAAAACAAATAGAACGGATAATTGCTTTCATGCCACACAACTGTCATGAAATACTGTTATAGGTTTAACTTCTATGCTGATTGTAAAACTAGTGCTTTGATTTATTTAGCAAGTTGTGAAGTGTGTGGATGTTTTTACATTGGAAAGACAAATTGGATGTTAAAAGACTGGATCCATGAGCACTGTTACGATACAAGGAGATGTGATACTAAGAATACCCTTTCCAAACATATTAGAGCATTTGGTAATGAACATTCTTTTGAGGTTTTAGTTTTACAATTACTTAATAGCAATATTAGAGGTTGGGATATGGCTACTAAAACTTAGCGCTTAGAACTTAATTGGATATTAGCTTTCCAAGCAGACAGACGTATGGGTATGAATGAATCTGTACCCTTAAGGCCTGTGTTAAGATCACGTGCCCTAAATCATTAAATTTAAAACTTTTTAGCTAAGTTACTTTGTAACAGCTATTGTTTGATCTGATGAAGCACCCAGTTGTGTGCCATGAAAGTGCTTACCCATTCTATTTGTTTTAGCTGATTATTAGTGTGTTTTTGAATAAATAATTTGTGTTTTATTATTTTGCCTTCTGCCTTGTTGGCTGGTTCTTTTTATTCTAATTTGCTATTGTTCCTGTACAACCTGCCTCATATGACATGTTTGTTTTTTACTTGCTCAGATATTCTAGGTGATACTCATAGTCATTATGTGGATGTATTAAGGATATCCATGTTGTCCATGAAGCCGCAATTCATAGAGGCCACTTATGCTAATGTATGGTGGCCACAAATGAGCATAAGCAAATAAAGTCATAATGAGATGTAAATGAGTAATGATGTAACCCAGCACATACTAATGAAGCATTCTCACAACTATTTATGATTCATAGTGGAATTTTCACACTTTTCCATGCCATCTGCAGATACATTAAATAAAGTGGAGTCTCACCAATCCTATCTATTTTGCATACCACAAAAGTGCTGTCATTTGCTGCTAACCTTGCTATTTCTAGGTGTGAGTTGCTTGTCTTGGCCAAGCCAAAACCAGTTGTGTCCAGCATTGTTCACCAACTAAGAAGGTGAAGATATATGCAGAGTATAACTCACAATAAATTTGATAATCAGGAGATACTTGATATGTTCATATTAGACAGGGATATTATAAGGGTCTTAGTGAGTATATATGTATGATCCCCCATAGGGGTGATCCCCCATAGGGATACTGGAGGAATGTGTGGACTTCTTATCCCTATGGACACTAAGGTAGCTCTCACTATACTTCCCATTGGGACATTTCAGAGACAGACTGGGGACACAATGGGGAACTCACAGGCTTCTGCTTTGAGGATCTACAGCAGTTCCTAGATGTATTCTTGGCAGATGTGGATCAGTACATCTATTTCCCAGTGTTACCTCAGGACCTAGCCTGGACTATGGGTGCCCTTTATGAGGTGGCACATTTCCCCTTAGCACTCAGTGTGATAGACTGCACACATGTTATAATTAGGGCTCCATCTGTCCACAGGGGGGGATCTGTACCACAGTAGAAAAGATTATCATTCCATCACTTGCCAGGTTGTACATGATGCATGGGGGTGAGTCACCAGCATCTCTGCCCAGCATCCTTGTAGTGCACATGATTCCCATATCTGGCACACTAGTTCACTTCACCACCTCTTCCCACACAGTATGATGTGTAGTGGTCATTAGGTTGGTAAGTGGAAAAATATTTTTTTCTTCTTTTTATTGTATTAATGATAAAATGTGTTCCTAAATACTAAATCACTTTTCCTTTGTTTTGTCCTGCCCTGCATTTTCTCTCTCTCTCTCACACTTTTTTGTCATTGACGTGATTCTTGTATACACCATGGCTCTTGATACCAGTGAGAAATCCAAGAGTAGCTGTAGAACAGATCTATAACACATTCCTGTCCCAGACCTGTATTGTCATCCAGAGGGTCTTTGGCCTCCTGAAGAGCCAGTTTAGGTGCCTGGATGAGTCTGGGGTGCCCTACAGTATAACCCAGCTACTGCTTGCAGGATGGTTACTGCATGTTACATTCTACACAACATGATCATGCACTGGTCTGGTGGTGAAGTGACCCATGCTGTCACTGTAGCATCCAGTTCCAGACCTGTGTGATATAATTAGTAAAAACTGTTAATTCAGTATTTAACATGAATTCATACCTTGCATTTGAATGAAAATCTATCATATTGTTGTTTATATTATGTTTATGTTGTCTGTTGGGGTACTGCACAATAGATTGTTTTATTTTGTCAGTTGCAATATTTTGCAACTTTAAACACAAAAAAAAATCATCATTTGTGCAGTGGTGAGGGTGAAGTGGCAATCGTGTTTGTTTACATGGCAGGATATTCATTTAATCTGTAATTTTCTCATTATTGTGTTTCCATGAAAATGTGTGTATTATGACTTTGGATGTGTAGTTTACTGCCAGCTTTAAGAATAGCAATGCGTAGACCATTGGCATTAATGACTGAAGTCTTATGTTACATCATATAGATTTCTTTCCACAGTTACTTGAGGTTTTAGGCAGTACCATTACAGGAATGAAATGCATAAAATTGCAAAGTATCCTAAGTACCCCCCTCTTTTTATGACTTATTTCCTTTTCACTTAAACATTGACTTGTGTAGGTGAAATTCTAAGTAACAGAAATTATACACTTGAATCACAGAAGATTAAGGTCAAATGTCTCATACTCATCTCCTAAAGATAGGCTAGGTGATAGTGGAAGTGATTTTGAAGAGTGGTTCTCATGAGACCTGAATAGTGAGGTGCTCAGCATCTAGTGCTGTGGAAACATGATCAAGGCTTCGAATGATAGGTCCTGCTAGGTGTAGATGAACTCTGACCTGGCCTGCATGAAATCTGTTGTTATTGTTCCTCTGACTAATTATAGTACTTTCTTGAAAAGGACTTGTAGTCTTATGTGATCTGCCCCATGTGTATAGACAGTACCCTGTTCTCTTCCACTTTCAAGATGGATCCCTGCCTGAATCTGGTAAGCTCTAAATAGTGTATGAATGGAAGTGGTCGCAGAGACCTGGTGTTCCACCATACTATGCATCAGTGTGCTCATGAAATTATCCCTTCTCTGTCATTTCCAAGTAGTGCTGGAAATCATGCATACCTTGCAGGATTCTGACCATTGCTAACTAATTGTCTGTGACAGTGCTCTGAGCCCTAACAATATCATAGCACATTAGGTGCTGGGAAGCCAATGCTTTCCATACCTCATGGGGTAGCTGCAATAAATTCCTGCACCTAGCTTCCCTTGATAAACATGCCAGTGTGGACAGGTTACTTTTGAATGTATGCCATCATCCTCAAAATGTTCATCTGGGTTTGGAGATGCTGGTGTACAAGTACATGTTTTTTTTTCCCTGTACAAGAGTGATGTAATGTCAGCATGTGCTTGACTCTCTGATGCACTCTCACTTCCTGCAGAATTATTAGCATGTTGTGGAATGTCAGATCCTGAAATAAAACTTTTCCTCAAGCTGCCTCATAAAGAGCACAAAGCACACACTTTTGTACAGCTAAGGAAATGAAAACTTCTCTGTATTGCTACATTTTTCTCTGTGTGAACATCTGCCAGAACACAGCTCACAGACTGTTACGTGCAAGGCATAATATTTTAAAACAATATTTTTAAACACCATTCCACCAAAAGTGTATCAATTTGTTTATAACTTGGAGTAAAGGGACGACTGGCACAGTATGAGAATGCAAATAGTAATACATGTTTAAACAAATGCAAGTACTGCAGTAAATGGAATGTCTTGCAAATAAGTACTTTTCATAAAAGTGATATGAAGAAAAAAAGGTGAAATAGAAATAAGCAATGATTGTCCTGTTTTCACTTTATAGCTGAGGAGATGATTACTTGCAGTTAGTGACAGCAGGAAAGAAGAGCAATGGTGGGTGAAGAAGCTGTAAAGCATGTATAAAATATTAAATAATATTGTGTGTTTAATCGATTTCATTAATACATATAGGGAAATAATTTAATACAAGATGGTAACTGAAGCACCAGAGTGCATTCAGTAAATTACTGCAACCAAGAGTAAGACATTTTTTGGTATATAACTGCAGTATTCTGTCTTAAACTGATTTTATTACTGTATATACAGACATAATTGCTCCCTATTGAAACGTCAGCACTGGAAATGCTGAGTGCCAAGTCAAAAAAAGGCTGAAAACCCGGAGAACAGTGAATGTTGAAAATTGCTCTTCTCCTTAGAACTTCTTCTTGCAGGGGGGGGGGGGTAAGCCTCCCTGCATCCCCTACTCCAAACTTATATATACCAACTCCAAAATCACCATACCTCAGAAAAAAGGGAATATTCAGAGAAATTGCATCTCGGACTTAATATATGTAAGTCCATTCTGTCATCTATTCAGTCTCCGTGTTTCGAGGCTTTCTCAAGCAGGCTCCAACATTTGAAATGGTTACTAAAATAATTTATAAAACATGCTATCTGAAACATTACAGTACATTCAGTGCATTACTGCATTCAAGAATAAGAGATATTCTGTATGCAATATTCTGTCTTTAATTTTATTACTGTATATAAAGAAATAATTTATAAAGCATGGAAACTGAAGCACTACAGGGCATTTAGTACATTTCTGCAACTCGTTGAAAAGATATGTCAATATATAACCTCAGTACTCTGTCTTTAACTGTTTTCATAGCATGTAAGCATTTATAATGGGTGTTTTCAGTACAATATTGCAAACAATGCATATCAGAAACAGATATGATCATTTTGTTTGTGTAGTACAAAGCAACATGTAAACCCCACAAGAACGTGACAGCAATGCACTCTCCTGCCAACTATGCATAAGCACTTCCCATACGATTTCATCCAATGTCTGCTTAAGCACTTTTCATAGCATTCTCGCTAAGTACACATATGCACTTCTCAAATCAGTAGCGCCATGTCTGCATAAGCACTTTCCGTGCATTCTGTTTTACTTCAATAAAGATTTATAAAAGCAAAAATGTTTTAATGTAAAAAACTGAATGCTGAGTATCATGATCCAACATCGATAATCTATTTTTTGAAATTTAAATCATATCATCTGCACACATTTAATGTGTGTATTTTCTGTTTTGTTTCTCCCCCTTTTCTCTGTTTTTCCTTGATTATGCATTCCTTTCTCCTTTATTATTTTCTTCCCCTCTCATTTATATTCATTTTTTTACAGATCCAAAATCCTCAGGTCTGGCCAAAGCATTTACACCCTAGGTTAGGAAGTGCTCACCCTGTTCCTGTCAAGAGACATCCTTACAGGGTTGGGGTGGTGGCATGGGTCCTGCAAGCAAATAAGTGCATGGCAGCTTGACAAGCCACACTGAATGGTGGCTTTGTGACTTGGCTGAAAATATGCTAGAGCAGGTCATGGGCAGATGGACTCAGCCATTTTAAGACTCTCTTCAGCATGTTCAAGACAACTAACTACCACACCACCACAGGCCCCTATCCCCTCAACTTTGTGGTATGGCACTGAACCACCATCTGGCAATAGAAACATTTCAGGGTTTGTGGACTGGGACTCCTGCTGATACCTCCTCAGCCCTTCTTCCCTTATCCTTTCTCCTATACCATGTTACCTATTTCCCACCCACACTACCCTTTTATTTAAAAATATTTGAAAAAATTGGGTGGTCTATCCCCTGCCAAAAATATTGTGGCTCTTCTCTCCCACCCCCCATTGATGTTTTCCTTCTGTGATTCCCTATTTATGGTGTATTCACCATTCCAGTCTTTCCTATCTCCCCCTTTCTATTCTTTAAAATATCCAACAGGGTGTCCAGATAAGGATACCCATATATAATATAATATACCTCCCTCCTCCAGCTCTTGTTCTGTATTGGATAGCCTGAGGTAATTTAAACCCAGGGTGCCATTTTGCTTTTTTGTTTTAAATCCCACAGCAGCTGTTTGTCTCCCCTGGTGTGTAATCATCCTCCTGTACGTTTTTACATTCAAGGTATGCTGTACATTGTGGTTTAATACATAATTTTTTAGTGCAACAGCTTATACTATCTGTTTCTGTTATTTTTAACACTGCAGGATGCCTTTAGATAATTCTGCTTAATGAACTGCTGTCACATATGCACCTAGATATGTTCTGTTTTCCTTGTTTACTGTTATAGAGCCAGAAGGGCTATTTCACATGTTTACTTTAACTGCTCTGTCTAACTGCATTGACTAGTATTTAAATATATTGAAAGTGTATCTTGCTTAATTTAGTAGAGAACTGCTTTATATACTATTTACATTTTATTTTTGTATGTTGCCATAAGAAAATATTTTATGTTATCAGGTGCTGAAGCAGGGATAACCATTACCTGATGTTTTTGTTACTGACTATTGCTAAACAAAATCCAATCTGACTGGTGACACAGTTTGTGCTGCCTTAACCTAATGCTCTCTTACATTTTTCCTTCTCTTTTTCTTTCAGTAATCCAAATCACCCATCAGGTCAAGCAGGTCTCTGCCCCCCCCCCCCCCCATATCAAGCAGTGGAAATTTCAAACTTCTCTCTTGATCCCTGGGCACCCACAAACACTTGTCCTGCAACTAAAGAGACTAAACACTAATATAGGTGCTTAACTTCCAAGTGTCTAGACAGTAAAATACCTTACCTGCATTAACTTAAACAAATGTTAGTGAGTGTATTAGTACATTGTGCTGTATAGTTCCTTAATCAAACCACTGAACTAATGAGTACATCACCAGGAAGAAACAGCTGCATAATACTCTCCAGTTAGTGCCCACCCCCAAACTAAAGTCAATTTTCTTTTGAGAACTACTCAAATCTATAAAATAGCATTTCATTACCTCTCCTGTTTCATCTATAACTAACCCCAGCATTCATTTTATATCGTTTTAAGAATGTCAGAAAATTATACTCTGTGCCCATAACAGTCTATAACTTAGTGCAAACATACAGTTTAAAATACAGTTAAAAATTCAGTTTTACATATAACCATTTAAGCTAACACTACATACTTACCAAAGCCTAAAGAAACACTTGGAGTCAGTGTTAGCCCTGCTCCACTCTCCTCCCTGCCCCCAATTACCACCTGCCACCACTACTTCTTCCTTTATTCTAACCCCTAATCACCTGACCAGTAGTCCAACCTCTAATTCCCTAACAACTAGCCCAATCCACTCATCCTACCTCCCCCCACCCACCAATCCAATTACATCCCACACTGATCCCACTCCCAACAACACATTCCCAGACAACACACCCCCACCCTCACAAACAACCAACCAGGAATCCTAGTTGTACTACTCACTCATAGTAGTATCACGTTACACACATTCACATCCCTAGCTACTATTGCTAACTGTCCTAACTTCCTTGTAACCAGACCTACCACTGCACAACTACTCCTGTCACACTACCCACACTAGCCCACCCTCTCAAACCCACTCACACTTCTACATCTGCCCCACAATCATAAATCTCACAACTGCATATTACTCACTAACAAAAATGACACCATCTCACCACACTAAGAAAAACACACATAGACCAAGCTCACAAACAATTAATATTAAAAAGCACATACTGACACTCCTACAAACTCTGCTAACCTCTGGTGACATTCACCCAAATCCTGGTCCTCTCTCAGCCAGACAAACATCTGACCTGCTGATCCTAAATCTCAATATAAGAAGTATTACCAACAAACTAACAGACCTACATGCATTCATAGCCCACTACAACCCTGATTTACTCACCATTACAGAGACCTGGCTTAAACCCAATATCCAAGATGAAGACTTTCTCCTCCCAGGGTATAATACACTTAGATCTGATAGAACAGGAAAGGAGGAGGAGTAGCCATTCTCTGTAAAAACACCCTTAACCTCCAGCTCCTGCACACCACACCGCCCACTTTTCAAAATGCTGAAGTCCTATTTTCTGTCCTATCCTAAGAAACACCAAGAAGATCAATATAATATGCTGCTACATACCTCCAGGCAACAATTCACTCATAATAGAAGACATCCTACACAGGACAAAGGACAATCTACCTCAGGAAACAATGCTACTAGAAGACCTTAACACCGACTGGGCAGCCTGTAACTCCAGCAACCCCTCTACACATATCAATCTATATGGGTTCTCTCAACTAATTGAAGAACCAACTAGAATAGATAAGAAAACAAAGAAATAATTCATACTGGACTGGACACTAACCAACTATCTCAAACAAAACTATACAGTAGGCTGTTTCCCAGATGACCCAAGTGATCATCTCCCCACCTTCCTACTCCACAAACACTCCAAACACCCCAAACCAGTAGTCTACAAACTCGTACGAGATGACCATAACCTTACCCCACAATACCTAAATACTGTCCTAAGCCACTGCAACTGGGAACCACTACGGACACTTGGGTTAGACCAGGCAGTAGACTACTTCAATACTACATTCTCTAACATCCTTAACAGTCTAGCTCCCAGCAGAAAGATCAGAGTTAAAGCCAGCTATGCACCCTGGCTAAGTAGGGACACCAGAGCCTTACTAAAAGCCAGAGAAAAAGCCTGGAAAATTTGGAAAACTGGCAAAACCCCTAGCTCCAGGCAATACTATTAACAGCTTGGAACAAGGCTAAGGCTGAATCCAAAATAAACAAACAAAACTATTTTCTTAGCACCCAAAGGAAATATTCAAATAATCCACAAAAATTCTGGCATGTCATTAACTCCCTACTAAAACCAGGCAAAACCACTACTCCAGCACTCAGCTCTACTAACAATAGCATAGACATAGCTTCTCAATTTAATAACCATTTTACTAAATCCATCTTAGCCCTGTCCAGTCAAATAACTACAAACAGTCTACCTCAATCACAACCCAACCTATCCCACATCACCCCTTCTTTCAGCCTATCACTAGTGCCTACCTCAACTATCAAAAAACTCCTATAACTAAAGCCAACCACACTGGCAGCTGATAACATACCTGCTGCATACCTAAAAATGGCTAGTGACTCCCTATCATATCCTGTCTCCATCCTAATCAACCGCTCCATACTAGAATCCTACATACCCAAACTCTGGAAACTATTTCACATCATTCCTCTCCATAAAGAAGGTAACTCCTTCGAATTCTCCACCTACCAACCTATTGCCATCCTTTGCCCCTTATCCAAAATATTTGAGAAATGCATCCACTTGCAAGTGATGACATTTCTTAACACACACAATCTACCATCTACCACACAACATGGTTTCCATCCACATCACAGCACTAACACAGCCCTTCTATCCTTCACTAATCATATAAACCTTCACAGGAATGATAACAAATATGTATCAGCCATTTTCCTAGACCTCTCAAAAGCATTTGATATGGTCTCACACTCCATTCTCCTAGACTCACTAACATCATTATCCTTCACCTCCTCTACTATAGCCTGGTTCAGAAGCTGCCTATCTGACAGGCAACAATCAGTCCAGTGGAAAAGAACTCTGTCTATACAACTTCAAACCACCATAGGAGTCCCACAGGGCTCTATACTGGGCCCACACTTGTTCTCTATTTTCACAAATAACCTCAATAGCTCTACACAACATGCCACACTCATACAATATGTGAATGATTCAACCCTGATCTGCTCCGCCTCATCTCCCACCACCCTACATACATTCACTCAAGATACCTTTAACTCAGTAGAAAAATGGATATCAGGTATCCAACTAATTCTAAATCCCAAAAAGACAAGACTGCTATTTACCCCTAATAGATCAACCCCCGCCCCCCGCTTCTTTACCATAACATCTAAGGACGGCACCACCATCTCCCCTTCTAGCCACACCAAACTTCTGGACATTGAAATAGACAATAATCTCCACTTTGATGTTCACATCTCATATACCATAAAATTATTACACAAAAAAGCTAGGGTCCATATACAGGCATAAGTCCTTTCTCTCACAAAAAGCAAGAGTCACTCTTGCACAAAGCCACCTCCTCTCAACTCTATTATACACAGCACCAATCTTTACCCAAATCAGACAATGTGACCTAGACAAACTAGAATCATGCTACAATAAAATAGCCAAGTTTGCTACTAACTCAACCTATAGAACCCATCACTGCACTGTACTAAAAGAACTAAAGTGGCTTGAGCTACCACAGCTACTTAACTATCACCAACTGGGCACAGCCTACAATATTCTCAAATATCCTGAACCCCCCCCCCCATTATCAAACCTACTTACTGTCTATACTGCAAACCGGTACCTAAGATCTAGTGAAAAATCTCTCTTCTCCATCACCAAGGCTAACAATTATTGCAGGGAAAGCGCTCTACTCCCACAGCATTGCCAGAAATTGGAACTCTCCTCCAATATATGTGTCCACTGCCTCCTCCACATCCATACTCAAAAACTCCCTCAAATCACATCTTCTTAGTACCTGGTTATGCCCTTGTATCATATAACCCTACCCACACTGCTATTAACTCTCCAAATTCCTCTCTGATCACATGCTGGATCTCTGATCCCCTGTAGGCTTGGCCATCTGAAAGGGTACTTTTAACTGTAGAATCTTACTTGATATATTTTCTTCTCTTACCAATGTATAACTGACATTCTCCAGGATTCACAAATCCTCCATGTAAGAGTAGAGTAGTCTTACACAGAAACGCCAGTGTAAGAGTAAGACGGCAGCGCGCCATGCATATTAATGAGGGTGCGCTGCCTCAACTCTAAGGCTAACACGGGACATGCACGAGTGTAGGGGGCGTGTTGGACTGCCGAGCAGTCTAAAAATCCACGCCCCTGCAAATCTCACAATAGAGAAATGTCAACTGACATGAGCGAGTCCGCTCAAATTTGTACATACCCAACACTACACTCCCCCACATTCTAAACCCCAGTACAATAATAAAATGTAAAACTTTCTTTTTTTTTAATATACCCGATATAGCTGCCCGTATTTGCGCTTGTTTGCGCGTGTTTGCCCATTGCTTATCTACAGTTAGCAGACAAGACATCGAAGAAGATAATAAGAAACTTATATGCAAATTAAGCAAAATAGCAATAGCGTAGTGGTAGAACCTTTGCACTAAAAGGAGGCATTCCCAGTTCGAGTCCCACCACTCCCCTTTTTTTCTGTTGGAAATCTGTATATGAAAAGAATTCCTGACATTTATCACTGAAATTTTAGTAAAAAGCATTGAAATGGCCTATGTAGTAGTAAACGAATTTTATATATATATATATATATATATATATAAAACAAAGTGAAATGGTTATGCATACTGATGAATGCACAAGTAATGTATCTTAAGCAATGTGAAGCACCTCTAAGCAAAGTTTACCAGTATTAAGCACATTTCAGTATAATTGCTCATAGCTTAGCATCGCTTTAACTAGCGCAATAGCTTTGCACGGAGCTGCACAGCATGCCAACTAGCACAAACAGAACATGTGTGTGCGCAGCTGCACACCACGCTAACCAGCGCAATGTCGGGCAACGTAGAGCAATGTTGGGCAATGTAGAGCACTGTAGAGCAACATCTGGCAACGTAAAGCAAAGTAGAGCAATGTAGAGCAACATCGGGCAATGTAGAGCAATGTAGAGCAACATCGGGCAAAGTTGAGCAAAGTCGGTAAAACATAGCCACACCTCCTAGCCGGTCTGGCCAGTAGTGAAATAAAAAGCAATGACAGTCCTTGAACCCGGGACACTGTGCACCATAATCACAGTACTGAACCACTAAGCCATGACAGCTTTTCATAAGTATGCACTTTCAACACACACATACATATCAATGTAAGTTTACCCATTGCTAAGCAGGTGTACCTTCAGCTGTGTTTTTTCAAAACTGGCCAATCACAAATAAGTCTGGGAAATTATGCATATTTAATCTCCATAGGCGGGAATACTAGCCATAACTGGTTGTAGCTCCCATCTGCAGGCAGCAATGGCCGGTGCTGGAGAGGGCTCTCGTTTTCGAGCGCAATGTTGGGGCATTGAGGAGTCAAAAGTAATGGTTTGGCTTCTTGTCCACAATCATGAGGATAGACTCCTGCAGGGCCAGTACCAGGGCACCCAATACAAAGTGGAAGTCTGGGACGGTCTAGCTCATAAACTCACCAGTGTTGCAGGTGTCACTCGGACTGGTGAGCAGGTCAGACACCACCACGCAGACCTGAAAAGATGCAATTTGGATCAACTGGACCAGTGGATCCAGGAGGCCCTTGGGATGCCAAATGCCCCACTACTGAGTAAGGAGCCATGGAATTAAATATGTAAGAATTGCTATTCTAGTATATACTATGGATAGGTATGTCTCAATATCACTTCAATTACTTCACAGCTGCAGGTGTCCGTGCTGTGAATCAGCAAGCCTATGCAGATAGGCTGCTAAAGCTGTGCCACCAGGCAGGTTAGTAAGTATTCTGCTTATACTGTTATGTAAAATAAATGAGAGTGCCTGAAAAATGTGTTTAAACACAAAAAATAAAGGTAGAATAATTCCCTAATAATTATTCTGCATGTACTGTCATATAAAATAAATGAGATAGCCTCTAGAAAATTGTTTTAAGTCTTTAATAAAGGTATAATTCCTGGAGTGTGTCTGTGTATTTTTCTTTGATATGTTGTTGCACTCTTGCATTATAGAAATAGTACTGTTGTATTAAGCACTGTTAACACACAGTTGGGTAGGCCCATATAAAGTGGATGAAGGGAGTGCCAGTAGCTTTTAAGCATATTCACAGTCCTCAACTGTTGGTTCATGCCCAGCATGTACAGGTTAACCTGGCACATGAGTAGCTTGGTATTGTGTACCCCAGAAATGTCATTGTGCTGGCAGAAATGTAGGGAGCTGTTAACATATAACTGATAATTTCACCTACACATATCTAGATAAGTATATGAAAGTAGAGCTGTCAGTGTACCATCTCAGCAGTAGTGTGTCTGAGGAACTCACAAAATATGTAGCAGTAACATCTGCATCCCGGACAGTTTGTATGTCAGATACAGCCCATGTATATAAAGATCTAGAAAAACCCATTTCACGATCTAAGGACAATTGTGTAGTGTAATAATACATGTAGGGTACATATAACTGCAGTCAATAGGAATATAGTGTAAACTAGAAGGATATATAAGTTGTTAATGGAGTTATCATTTTCCACCCTACTGTATGTGCATAAAAATGCAATTCCACACCTCAATGGGTATGTCTAATCTCAAAACATTTGTTGGGACATATGTCCTATTGGTTTATAAATATCTGCATGTATTTCAATGCATGTGCCATGTTCAAATACCACAATATTGGTAGCCTCTTGCCATTAATTAAACCTGCATGCTGTTGTAATGTCCACTGTCATCCCATATATGCATGTGTCATGCTTGCTGTTCAACTGTTGGAACTCTGGTGTGTTGGGTTAATGGGAATACTTCTGCATGCTGTTATAACTAATTGGGAATGCTGTTGACTGTTATTAACCCATATTTTCATTAAATCCTCCTAAACATAGAATGTATGGGAGGGCCGGTCCCAGCGGACCCACCTGTCCCACCTCAGCTGGCGATGGCACCTGGCACCAGCAGGTCTAGTGCCCAGCCTGGGACCTCCTCCTCCATTGGCTATGTGCCACCTCTGGGTGGAAGCACTGCAGGGGATGGGGTTCGTCCCCCTCGTGCAAGCGTGGGTGAAGGAAGGCCAC
This sequence comes from Protopterus annectens, assembly GCF_019279795.1. Taxonomy (NCBI): domain Eukaryota; kingdom Metazoa; phylum Chordata; order Ceratodontiformes; family Protopteridae; genus Protopterus; species Protopterus annectens. Next base: position 1,994,280,378 of record NC_056741.1, read on the forward strand.
CTATCACCCTCCGAATGGTCCAGGCTGTGGTGCGTAGGGAGATCGAGCATTCTGTCACTGATCCTCTCTGTCAGCTTGAGGCACAATTGGCACGACTCACTGGTGAGCCTGCCCCTCCTACGCAGCCCCCAGCACAGCCAGCCTCTGGGCTGTGAAGGTGCAGTGGTGACTGCCCATGGGTGGGGATCTCAGTTCCACTGTTGCCATCTGTGGGCTCATGGGCTTGTGATTTCCAAACATCCTTCCCTGTCAATAGTGTTCACCCATCACGTGTCATATTCTGCCCCTGTATGCATCTTGTTTGTCTTGTCTGTTAACCTCCCCAACATACCTCCCCAAATATACCTACTTCCCCTACCCCACATTCCACTCTCACCTGAAAAAAAAGAAAAAAAGGGCAATCTGCTCCCAAAAAAAAATTACGCCCCATACATAGCTGCCCATTTTGCATACATGTCCGCTGGACACATAAACTGATATTTAATTGGCAGTACAACATACTTTGTTGTCCTCACCCCTCTCACAGGGGTTGAAGGTTTTATATTTCCCTCCAAATTTATTGCATATGCACAGCTGTTGCTGTTAAAGAAATGGGCAGCTATGGGCCTTCCCTACACCCGTCCTACACATCCCGAGCTGTTTTGCCTACTGTCTTCCCCTCTTTGTGCCGTGTTTTAACCACTTTCCTATCTCCCCATTTTCTTTTCTTTCAAAGAAATGAGCATGAGGGTTAGCGGGAATAAGCACTTTTAAACAGTAGTTAGCGGGTTTGTGCGAGTGTGCACCTGTGTGCGCTTAGCTAAGCTTAGCTAAGCACTGCGCAAACCTGCTTACAACTGCTTAAAAGTGCCTTAGTCACTCTGTATGTCAGGGCCCTTGTTCTGCTCAGCAGCAAAATAAAACATCTCTGTCAGTCTCGAACCCCGGACCTTGTACACACTAGACTGCATAAAATGCCACTAAGCCATGGTAAACATACAACAAATTGGTGCTGAATAAATATATCATGCATCAGAATGAGTGAATGTAAAGGACAAATAGGACTGCCATAACACAAATCCTGTTCTGTGGATCCTTAGCAGCAGTTCTTGTGGAATTGCAGTACATGACTGTGAAAAGAGAACCAGCCATTCTAGCAGGACGTAATGTTACAGCAGCACTTTACAACCCCCACACAGTATCATAGCAGGACAAACACTAGCATATCAGATTAGGGCAGAGGCCATACTTCCCAACTGTGACTAATTTTCAGGCTTGTCCCTGATTTTGAGACAGGTTTTAGCTGTGTCCCTTTGAATCCCTTTGAAAGGTACTGACGTTAGGCAGAAAGGTGGGGAATTACACTTAATGAATAATGACAATAAGTAAGAGTTAGACACTGCTTGTACTTCAGGAAATGTGTATTAATCCATATGCTATGGTTCTCTCAAAGTCTCAACTTAATGTCTCTAATATTTTAAAGGTGTACCTCCCTTCTACCTACTTTTCCCCTGAGTCTGTTCAAATATGTACCTGAATGTTTGGGAGGCCTGGCAGAGGCAGAAACACACAGGCATATCAGCTATTCTGCTGTTACACACTGTGCAAATAGCTTTGGAATGAGTTATGTAGGAGTACAACACTGAAATACCAAAGGATTTAGCCATGTACTGGTAGCAACCAACTGTGACAATGCCATTGTTCCAGTGCTGAAAAGACCGGTGTGGTGCACAGACAAAGAATAACAGGCTAATCTCTGGCTACCATCTGGATAGGTCCACAGTTGGGAGCTACGCAGAAAGACTACTTGCCTTGGTAAACTAACAGGTACACAGCGACCCTTTAAGTCCAGCAAGATAAAGTTCACACATTAATACATAATGCTCTCTGTCCTTCTGCACCCCTACCCAAATGTACAATATACCTGTGTGTTCAGGGTCTACCAAGGAAGTAGGTAGGCATACTCAGTACTGAAATGTGTCCAGTTGTGCTAATGTCAACACTAAAAAAGCACAAACTGTTCAAAAGTGAGTAATTTAATATTCACAGTATAGCAGTTCACAAACAGTTCATGTGCCAAATTAATACATCGCAATAACTACTTTTGTATGGCAGTTAAATGTATAAGTAGAAAAGAAACTACATACTCTCATTTATCATGTGTTAGCATTTGTAGGGGTGAGTACAATTCTACACTGACAATTGTGTAGTGGAAGTGGCAACATTCAGGTCTGAGTACAACATTTAAATCACTGGCTACACCCCTAGCTTCAGATATAAGAACTATACCATCCTTCTGACTTACACAATGGTGTCCACAGCAAACAAGCATGGGCCCCACTTTGGAAAGCTGAAAGGGCTATGCCTACCTGACATAGCAATTTATAGCACTGGGTTGCTATGACAGTGAGCACTGCAATTACCACACAGCAGGCTGCATGCAATTACCAAATGGTGGCCACCAATTGGTGCAGAGGCCATCACATGCACATGTGCAGATACCTATAAAAGCAGGCTGTACTTGCTTGCCACACATGCAATCATCCCATTGCTGATGCTGAGAGAGAGAGAGAGAGAGAGAGAGAGAGAGAGAGAGACAGAGTCAGAGACAGAGACAGAGAGAGAGAGAGAGACACACACCCCCACTCACACCAGCGGGGGGGGGGGAAGCCAAAGACACACCAAACTGAAAACTACGAACACATACAAAGGAAAGATATGTAACAGATATGTATTTACTGGCATGTAGTAGATGTATTTGAAGACTACTCTACATACTTTGAAACATCAATATGTGGCAGCAGTATGTATCTATGCACAGAGATGCCCTGCATAACTACTGCCATGGACAAATCAGTGTGTAACTGTGTGCAATGGGACATAACTGTGATATATGTAGCTCAGCATTAAATGTAAAACATCCGAACCATGTTATCTGTGTTCTGTACAATAGTGTGGACAATGGCTGTTTGGGGGAGTAGCGCATGCAGCTATATAACTATGGATGTGACAGAGTAACACATGCATGATAGTCATATTAACATGTAGCTTAGCATTGGCAACTGCTGTAGCAGGCTAGTATGCTAATCTAGCATTTGCAGCTATGTATACACCCTCTAATATTACTGTGTGCTCACATGTGACACCTGTTCATGTTGCAGCAAGGCCTAACAGGCCAGCCATGAGGTCCAGGGAATTACAACAGTGTGGACCTTGTGTGTGTATGGCACACACATACGGAGAGATATATCTGTGTCAGATATATTAGTATCTGTACATGTGCATTGAGCAAGGGACATACTGCAACTGTTTCTGAAGGGAGGTCATATATATGTTGGTGAAGGTTGTTATGTGCATATTTGTATGTAGGTAGTAATGTGTGTCAAACAAGACAGCATACAGTGCTGGTATATGACATGTGATGGTTAAACGCCATGGGTGTGATTTGTTAGGTTTGCAGTGTTGCAGCCAGTAAGGCCTGCTAAAGCCACATGGGCTGAGAACACCTTCAATGCATTTCGCACATGATTGTGCAATATCATTACATAACTGTATACCTCACATACTTCGCATAATTGATATTCCCACCATGAAAGGTGTACTGTATATTTGCCTATATGTATATCTATATCTACACCAATGGGTGTTTATATGTATGTGTATACATATATATATATATATATATATATATATATATATATATATATATATATATATATATATATATATACACATATAGAGAGAGAGACAGAGTCATATTTACTGCGACAGATGCCTGTTGACAAAGCCATGGCCTCAAGCTCAATGTCAGAAATTCATTGGCATCCCTTTTGCTAAAAACTCTGTACCCATGAACTACCACATAGGTGGTAGTCGACTTAACACCGAAAGTGTGATAAGAGATCATGGGACACAGGTGGACAGTAGTCTCCCCCTTGATAATCACAGTGCCACACTAGTCACGTAATCTGTCTACATGGCACACCTCATCAAAAAAGCTGCGTCATCCAGGGAAAAAGAGGTCAGTGTTCCCCTCTACTCATCACTCACAAAACCCATTATAGAGAACAATGCCCCTTCTGGTATGTACCTCACAAGACATCTACAGCATCTGGAAAGGCCACAGACATACCTCACAAAGAGTAATACTGTCCTCAAACAGATGCCCTATGCAGACCGTCTCACAAAACCACAGCTAGACTGTGTCGCATACCGGCAACCCAGAGGTGACCTCTGCCTAACATACAAAGCTATGTCAAACCCAGAGCTGTTGGACATGCTCCACATAAAAAGATCACAATCTCTATGAGCTACACGCTCTAGGGACCTAAACCTTGTCACCTCAATAAACAGAACATGCTGGAGGGATAGATTCCTATCTCAGAGACATCCCATACTCTGGAACAAACTACCTATTAATAGCAAACAAAGCTCCTCAGTAGCACTCATCATGAATAGTCTTGATGATTGGATGGGAGATAGGAAATACACCCTGGGAATCACCTCTGTGGCTCTGCTTGACAGGGGCACCTGAAATTAAATTACTTGGGTGTCAAAGCCAGGTTACTGTCTGGCTAGGCTTCTATAGGCCCTAGGGCCAATAGCCTATTACCTACCTATGAACCAATACACACCCTTGATGATTGGATGGGAGATAGGAAATACACCCTGGGAATCACCTCTGTGGCTCTGCTTGACAGGGGCACCTGAAATTAAATTACTTGGGTGTCAAAGCCAGGTTACTGTCTGGCTAGGCTTCTATAGGCCCTAGGGCCAATAGCCTATTACCTACCTATGAACCAATACACATCCCACATGTACTTGTTGCAATAATTGCTATGTGAGGTTGACTGAGTGTGATGGTAAATGTGTTGGTGAATGTGTCACAGTTGTGTATATGTGGGATAGCTTAGTGGGAAACTGTTTCTGTCATGGTATTATGTGTCCTAGCTCTGATCCCAGCAAAAGATTTGTATGCTATTGCTAGCCAGAAAAAGCAGTATGGCATACAGTCTGATGTAGTCCTTTTGTGTTAACTGGGGTGTGCCATTGGAGGATAAAGCAGTACATGTATGCTCATTGATTGGTACTGCTGGTGAGTTAAACCCCTGTATGAACTGTAGTACTACCTGAAGCTGTAGGCCTAAACAGCACAGTATGGTGTATGTCCACATTGCTTGGAAACACTGTTTTGTGTGTTCCCTGTAGTCCTCACAGATTACATACCTCAGGCATAAGGGTTTGTATGTACTGACACACAGTACTGTATGGTGCACACGTAAAGCTCATCTGGGTTGCCATACCTCTGTGTCCTGTATGTATGTCTGATGTGTGCGTGGGTATGCCTGTAACATGCCCTCAGTCATATGTGTGTTACAGGATATAGGTGCGTATCTAGCAACATGTATAGTCTAGTACAGCAGTATGCCACCTATATTCATGAATGTGCACATATTGTAAGCAGGGGTTTTCCATCAACAACTAGTGTGGTATACTGGTAATACTGTAACTGGACTTTACAATCATTGCAATGGATTACATATTTCATTATGCATTAGCTTGATATATACCTCCTGTGCCTAGGTGGTACATTGTGTCGCATACAGTGTGCCATGTACTGTTGCATAGTCTTAGATAGTGGTTTCTCTTTGTTGCTGTGCAGAAAATTTTTTAATATATAGAGCGCGTCAGGTACTGTCAGGCAGTCGTGGGTTGAGCACTGATATGTGGAATTGAAAGTGTGTATCCTCTGGCAGACAATAGTTTGCTATTATGGCAGTTCAGTGATATCTGTACTGTAGAATGTTAAGTGTGCCACATGACTTGCTCACACATATTATTTCATTGTTTTCCAGGGTCATGGCCCACCATCGCAATCCTGCATATAGTCATGCAGAGGATGACATATTAACCACCTGTCTAATCCAACACTACACCCTGCTATTTTCAAGAACCAGCCAGGACCAGCATGAGCGGACTGCGCTGTGGCAAGATGTTGTCCATAGGATAAGCGACATAGGCATGAATAACCGGACATATGAGCAGGTACGACATTACTGCAGTGATTTACTTAGACATGTCCGGCAGCATGCTTCTGATGTCTGTAGGCAACAGCTTGCCACAGGTGGTGGGGTTGCCACCCATCCCCCCCTCACCAGAGTGGAGGAGCTGCTCCTGAGCCTGGGGTTTCCCGGCCAACAACAACAACAGCACACATGTCTCATCATGGAGGCCGGAGCCCCCCAGCAAGTTCACATGGAGTGTACAGGTAAGATGGCATATCTGTAGACTACTGTTACCTCTATTGTTAGATCATGCATATGTGAGATGTGTACTGTGTTGTTAGAAGATGTGGAGCCTGGTGTTGTTCAATACTGATAATTTGGAACATGATGTGTAGGCTTGTGACTGTCAACCATTGTGCTACTCTAAGATTGCAAATCCACAGTAACAATGCCACAGTTGTTGCCACTGACAAACTGTTTCATATCCTTGTAGGTCCCTCTGGTGTGACAGCAAGGCAGCAGACCCATGCTGGTGAGCGTGTTCTACATTTAATATTGCAAATAAAATGTGCATGTCATAGGTGAGGTGTAGCCCATGTACACATGTAACACACCTACGCATAATGCATGCTGCGCATGTTTGCTGTGAGACTATGCACATCTCAGTAACATGAGTAGCTGCCTCAAACTCATGCAATACACAGAACATCCCAAACAATTGTGGCTACACTAGAGTGGACATTGGATAGGCAGTTGATACACATGCACACGACATACACAACTCCGTCATATGCAGTACATGTTAATATGCTACACATGGCATATTCAGACACATGCTGTAAGGTCACACTCCAATATCCCAAATGTCATCCACACAGCACACATAATATACCTGAGGGGTAGAGGCCTGTCATGGGGCAGTGCGACACTCTTCAACACACAACACATTCATGTTAGGCAATGCTCCCTATTGGGCACATTACAAACCCATGTAACAACTGGCTGTGAAATGGTGAATGTAACAATGGTACTGCGGTTCAGGTACAGCATGATAGGTGCCAGTCTGGCACACATGAGTAGCCTTGAGTGACCACATGATGCTGCATGATGATGGCTCATGGTACAACACGCTATCCAGTTACAGTATCCACAGTACTACACATAGTATTCATTGCTATACACCTCACTGTTGTGTGTGTTCAAACATATGCACCTATACACAATATGCATAGCAATCACCATTTTCACAAAGTGACACATATATGTCTTGTAATGCTATTGAGTGTATAGGTCACATGACACACATTGGGTATGTGTGATGTTTAATGTTGCAGTTGTGTTGTAGCATGCCATGTCATGGCTGGCACTGGTATGTGCACAATATGTTCTACACTCACCATAACTACTGTACAATGGCTATGTTGAGCAATGGTATTCCATCATTTATACACGCACCACTCATCCTGTGTGTATACCTAGCATGCATGAGCTAAACCTGTGTCCACAATTATCTGCTAAAGACACAGATACTCTAATCAGTAACAGATATCTGTGACACACAGATAAACATCCAGCCATGGTATGTATACCTGTGAGTGATGGTGCACTGCACATTGAAGAGCTGGTAATTCTTGCACAGCAATGTTGTGTCCATGTACAGTTGTATTCCAGGGTGAGGCCAATCACTGAACAACAACACACATGCATCAAAGCCATGTATACTGTTATTATCAAGGACTGTCTACACTCACACTGCATGCTGTTGAGCAACACACTGTTGAGCAACACATGCTGTTGAGCATGCTGACACGTGTGATATGACTGTTTGTCTTGTGATCCTGTACCCCACCATCAACCAGTATTGTATATGTTCTGGATTGCTGGTGGTGTGTGTGTGTGTGTGTGTGTGTGTGTGTGTCTGCTTTAGTGAGGAGTGTATTTGTGTGCATGTGTGCATGTGTGCATGTATGCATGTATGCATGTGTGCATGTATTCATGTGTGCATGTGTTCATGTGTGCATGTGCTCATGTGTTCATGTGTGCATGTGTTCATGTGTGCATGTGTTCATGTGTGCATGTGTGCATGTGTTCATGTGTTCATGTGTGCATGTGTGCATGTGTTCATGTGTGCATGTGTTCATGTGTTCATGTGTGCATGTGTGCACGTGTGCATGTGTGCATGTGTGCCCATGTGCATGTGTGCATGTGTGCATTTGTTCATGTGTTCTGACATCATGTACAGGTCGTAAAGTGTGCTTCCTGTCTTCCTCTCACAGATGCTGAGGTTGGGCTGGTTCACTGCAGCAAGGAACCTGATGTCACTGACATAAATAGTGGTAATGAGGATAGGTGTGTTGAGGCACAGGCATGTTTGCCATGGTCTGTCATTGGGCCACCAATCAACAGTACACAGCTGTCCACCCCATCCATGCATACAGTCATACTGCCAATACATCTCTCATCACCAAAGACCTTAGCTGAGGGACAGTCTACAGTCAGCAATGGCCAGGACAGTGTGGTACCTATGGCACATGCATCTGGACACAGCAGCCATATCCAGAGGTCTGGAACAGTACCACATAGGCAGATGTCCAGGTGTTCTCGTCGGAGCACTGCTGGTCATCATGCCCCTGGCAGACGTGCCACAGGTCTTACAACCTCACGCATGTTCCAGGCTGTCATGGAGATACAGGCACGTATGGAACGGTACACCAGACAGGGACTAAGGGCACAGAGGGAACATAACACCGCTTTAAATGACAGTATCCATGACCTAGCAGATGCCATCCGTAATTACACTGAGGTCATGGATAGACGTTGGGGTGAGACATTAGATGTCCTCAGCAATGTCATGTCCATGTGTCAGGACAGTGCATGATGGGTGAGACATCGATGTGGATGTATGCCAGCAACATCAGCAGCTGGCAGTCGCCGCGGACATCCCTCAAGTCACAACCGCTCCCGTAGTGCCAGTACCAGCCCCAGCAATGTTGGGGGTGGGCTGTCCAAAGACCGTCCTAGAAGACCACATGCACGTGGCTCTGGACAGTCCCAGCAGGGACCTGGTTCCAGTGTACATATGTCTACCTCTGAGGATAGTACTCAGTCTGGCTTAGTACCTGATACTGTCAGTAGCACCCCTGCCAGGCACAGGTACCATATCCGTGGCCAGAGATGGTGATCTGTAAAGCCTGACAGGTACATTCTGTGGCTGTCCCACAAATCCCCATATATGGCAGCCACATGGTGGAACTGTGTGCATGCAGACACACACACACACATAAACCAGACACGTAGGGCTAACACATACCCGCACACATTACATCAACATTGGCCCATACCAGTACTCTTGGCCCTCACACACACACACACACACACACACACACACACACACACACACACATATACATGTCGATTGTATGACTCAATGTAGGCGCAAACCAACAACACACCCTGTGCAAATGATGAAACCTGTGCCACCTCCTGTCATCTGTAACACTGATGCAGGAACAGGCTAACATGGTGCTGATGCACAGGGTGACTTTATGGCAGTATAGCAATGTTAGCATGTTGTCAGCAGTAAAGTGTAATGCTATCCTTGAAGGTGTAGCTGAGCAGACATGATGCATTAAAGCTAAGATTGTCAATGTAGTATTGTTTACGCCAGTGTTAATCACAATAGTGTATTGTCCGCCCACGTGCCACTTGGCCGATGTGTGTAGTATTAGAGAGTGGACAGTACGTGTGGGATGTGTGCAGCACAAGTTTGCAGGTGTACATTTGTGAACATGGTGGAAGTGCACTGTCCACATGTACGTGCAAAGTGGACACATGGGCAGGGTGACATGCCCTGTATTACACAGTGTTAACACTCCATAGTTTCTATTCATGGCCAGTATGCATTGTACTACACACATTTTGGAACTAGGGTATACATGTGTGTATGACATGGTTTGACACTGTGCTGTGGGTGATACTGTTACTATCTGTCATTGGTTTGCATTCTGGTAGTATACATAACCTCTATAGCCTGACCATAAACAATCATTAGATGATGTCTTGACAACTGACACACAGATGTAGGACACACAGTAACATTTTTACCCTTCAGGAACTATACTATGCCAGTAACCAGTGGTGTTCACCTGCACCCATTCCTGGGACCACTCCTGATTGCCATATAGCTCACTTAGGTACAAGCAAGCACAGTAGGGATATGTCTGTCCACGTCTGGGAATGCATACTGTGGCCTATAATGCATTCTCTAGATGACACACACATCCCCCGCAAGGGTATCATACATACATATACCTGTTGTCAAACCCATGCTGTAAAGCTATAAGCCAACTAAAGCATGGTCATCCACCTTTACAAAACATAGTATCCCCACAGTGCCACATAGTAGTAGCCCCCAACATTTTGACAGGTACCGATGTGTACATACAGCCAAGTGTTACATCATCTCTCCTTTGGTAATCACATTTCCAAAGGTTTTTTGAATTCCCTCGGTGAATCACATAAGCAATAAGGGGTCTGCATGCATATCCACAAAGGTTGTTGTACACCTATAATGAATAGCCATCATTGACAGACTTTGCTGCATTTTAACTGGTCTGAAATATACCTCAGGCATAAACCCTCACTCACACTATTCAATAGAAACCGTAATGAGTGTGCTTGACACGGATGACCTAGGTCAGGGATCACTGCAGTGGCTGGGATTGTCACAAGCATACAGATGTGACCTAAGGTCTGGAAAGCGGCAGCACACTCTGGCAAAGATAACAGATATGTTCATGGAGAAAGCAGGGTTCCCACCTCTGAAATAATTGAGGTCACATGTATGAATATGTATTTGCCACACAGCTACCTGACGTGCAATGCACATACTGTTGTCATTATGATATGTTATACAGTAGTAAAAGCAAAACCCACAACACAGTGACCAACTGTGTCACACACACACTCACCCAGTGCAGGATTCAAACCCCTATCTCACTACTTTATGATATTAGAACAGTACACATTTACACGATGCACTATACACATTACTGGGAGTTCTTCTTTCCACAGGTATGTTTGTAGGATGATGACATCATCAGACTTGACAAAGATAAGTATACCACTTTTAAGGTGTTGTAGTTGTCTCCAAAAAGGTTGCTCCTCTACAAGGAGATACACACACTTGTCAAGAGCAGGATTCAAACTCCTACCTACCTCATACAGTTGTCAAGTGCAGGATTCACATCCCTACCTAATGATACTAGAGCAGTATGTATTTATGCGACGTCTCCTTTCCACAGGTATATTTGTAGGATGGTGGCATCATCAGACTTGACAAAGATAAGTATACCACTTTTAAGGTGTTGCAGTTGTCTCCAAAATGTTTACTCCTTTACAAGGAGATACACACAAACACACAGTTATATAGTTGTCAAGTGCAGGATTCAAACGCCTACCTAACTACTTAATGATACTAGAACAATACACATTTACATGACGCGCTATACACATTACTGGGAGTTCTTCTTTCCACAGGTATATTTGTAGGATGGTGACATCATCAGACTAGACAAACTGGGTTGCATTAGGTGACATTAGGTGAGCTACATAGAAGGAATTTGTAGACACTTTGGCAATGTGATCATCAAAGAAGAGTTTACTATCTACCTAGGTCCCCAGGGCCATAATTACATTCTACGTACATACTGGATTACCACTTATGTGGTAATTTGTGTGCACTTTGTTTTATCCAAAGGGGATGACTATGCATGCTTTGGCATTCTGCTTGAGGGCATTGTTTTGACACGAGGTATCTGTCTCTGTAAAACCCTTCTGTAGGATGTCTGTGTCAGCCGTGGAGTCAATTATGGACCACAGTTATCAGTCATCTGCAAACTTGTTCAGCCATACTCCTCCCGTGCTTGCCTGTACCTCTGAGCAGTATCTACTGAACAGGTGGGGTTCCAGGACCAATACCTGTGGGATGCCATTTGTGACTAGTATACAGTCGGACATGGCACCCACAACTATGAACATGTGTGTTTGATCTGTGAGCCAGTTGGCCACCCATCCTGTGACATAGCTGTTAACATTCAAGCTGGTAAGCTTGTCCATGATGCTAGAGTGGGGAATGGTGTCAAAAGGCCTTAGTGAGGTCCAGGTGGGCTGTGTGGACTACTTTCACCTCCATCTATGTCCTTGGTAACTGTTTCAAATAAGTCAACTAGGTTTAGGAGACAGGATCTACCTTTAACAAAGCCAAGTTGGGTAGAGTCCAGTGTCTGGAGGTCCTCATTGTCTCTGTTTATGGGTTCCATGATAATTTGCTCCACAGCTTTGCAGAGCAGGCTGAGTAGGCCTACAGGGCAATGGTTTACTGGTTCTGTTGTGGCACCCCCTTTGTGGAGCTGGATGACTGTTGCTGTATGCCATTCCTTGGGTACATAGCCTGTGGTAAGGTTGAGTCTGGACAGTGAATGTAGGTGAGGGTGTTGTTCCTTTTGGGGCTGGTGTAAGTCGCAGCCTGGGACACCATCCAGTCCCATTGATGCTGTGTTCTTAGCTTTGGAGAGGGCTGTTTTTGCCTGCATGTCCATGAAGTCTGGTGCTCTGCATTCTTCTGGGGGTGATGTGGGGGGTGTTTGCACTGAACTTGTCCCCCAGGATGTGGGCAATGTAAGTTGGTTCAGTGTATCTTTTTTCCATTTTGCAGTAGCTGATAGCATTTCTGAGAGTTGCCACCTAAATGTTTGGTATAGCTAACAAAGGCTTTGTGGCTGTTATTCTTACATTCCTTAGCAATTTGTCTTTAGAAACTGGCCTTGGGTTATTTCATGAGCGATCATTGTTTCTTCCTAATAATGATCAGTGATGCCTTTCCTTATGTGAAGTTTGCTCTATCATGTGTTCGTTACCTCCTTCTGTTGTATAGATTATTTATGTGCGACAACCACCAGATTGGTTTCCTATTTTTGGAGGAGTGCATCATGGTTTTATTTGGCATGTCTCGATCCATGCATCCCTGTAGATGCTCATAGAATGCACTTGTAAATGATTCTGCAGATTGTATAGCATTATCCTATAGCAAGGGTGCTTTTGAACTTTCCACTTTGGTCTTGAGAAGTGTGCTGTTTGCTTTAGAAACTTTCTTCACAGTGGTTTCCTTGACTGTGTGTGTGTGGGGGGGCATGATGTGGATGCCCAGTGTGATTACTTTATGATCTGATATTACCAGCGAGGGATTTATCTCTGTTGTGGAACACTGGTACCCCATGTTGGTGATGATCAGGTCCAGTATGTTGTCACCTCTAGTGGGCATGGGAACCAGCTGTTCCAGAGCGTTTGGGTTTTTGGAAGCATTGGCCATAGGACGTTGTACATGAGTAATTCTCCCAGTCAGTGTTTTGGTAGTTGTAATCTCCTCATATAATGGTGTTTAGTAGGACCTTTATATTTTCCACTGTTCTCAGGAATACTGAGTGAGGTTCCTGAGACAAGGTTGGTGATATGTAGCAGGCTACAATCTGATAAGCAGCTTTGCCCAATGTTAGTTGCACTTGCATGGTCTCCAAGGCCTCATGCTGTGCCACTAACCTAAAGGTGGGGGTATCCATAAGGTAAATGGATACACCACTTCCTTTTGTATTTCACTCTGGTTTTTGGGGCCAAAGATCAGAGGGATTGTGAGTGTTTTACATGGAGCATGTCCAAGAGCTCTGTGTTTGACATAGCTTTGTATGTTAGGCAGAGATCACCTCTGATTAGGCGATATGTGCGAGAGTACAGCTGGAGCATTTTGAGACGGTCTGTGTATGGCATGTACTTCAGGCCGCTAATGCTATTTGTGAGGCATTTCTGCAGGCTTTCCAGTTGTTGTAGATGTCTTGTGAGGTACATAGCAAAAGGGGCGTTGTACACTATTATGGATCTAGTGAGTGATGAGTAGAGGGGAACAATGTCCTCTTCTATTCTGCATGAGACACCTTTTTTGATGAGGTGTGCCACATAGAAGGATTTCCGGACTACTGCGGGGATGTGATTATCACAGGTGTGTCCACTGTCCACCTGTGACCCAAGGTCTCTTATTACACTTTCAGTGTTAAGTATACCATCACCTATGTTGTAGTTCATGGCTACAGAGTTTTTACCAAAGGGGATGACAATGCACTTTTTGGCAGTGAGCTTGAGGCCATGGCTTTGACACCAGGCATCTGTCTCAGTGAAGCCCTTTTGTAGGATGTCCACATCTTCAGTAGTTTCGATTATGGCTCCTAGTTTGCAGTCATCTGTAAACTTCATTAGCCACAGACCTTCCATGTTAAAGTTTACTTCAGGGAAGTAGATACCAGACAGGACAAGACCCAGGACTGAACCCTGTGGTACTGCACTTGTCTCTGGTCTAATGTCATACTTGGTGTCTGCTACTTTCACAGTGTGTGTTCTCTCAGTTAGCCAGTTGGCATCCCATCTTGTGACATAGCGATTTATACCTAGTTTAGTGGGTTTATCTATAATTCCAGAGTGGGGGATGGTGTTGAAAGCCATGGCAAGATCTACATAGGCTGTGTGAACCATCTTACCCTTGTCTACGGTTCTGGTGACTGCTTCAATGACGTCTATCAGGTTTAGGAGACATGATCTGCCTTTTACAAACCCAACATGGTTGTGGTCCAGAGTTTGGAGATCACCAATGTCTTTTTTTATAAGTTATATAATGATACATTCCATGGCCTTGCAGAGCAGGCTCATCAGGCTAATGGGCTGCTAGTTCCTGGGGTCCATGGTGGCGCCCCCCTTGTGTAGTGGGATAACCGTCACTGTGCGCCATTCAGCAGGCATAAAGCCTGAGGTGAGGCTATGACTGAAAATGGTACGTAGGTGTGGTGCCTGTTCATTCTGTTGTTTGTGTAGAACACAGCCTGGGATGTTATCTGGTCCTATGGATGCTGTGTTCCTGGTTTTGGAGAGTGTTTTTTACCTGTGCAGCCATGATGACAGCAACCTTTCAGTCTTCTGTTATAGAGATGTGCTCTTTCATGGGTGAGAGGGGAGTAAAGTTAGCACTGATCCTATCTGCCAGGATGTTGGCAATATCAGTTGGGTCTGTATATTTAGTGCCATTGTGCTGTAACTCAGAGCAGATCTGAGTGTTGCCATTGAGATTCTTGACATAGCTATAGAATGCTTTGTGGTTGTCTTTAGAATCAGTGTCGATTTAGTTTTCATAACTAGCTTTGGAGGATTTTAATCATGGATCACAGCTTCTTACTGATGTGGACCATATAGCTCCTCCCCTCATGGGATTTTACCCTCTTTTGCAACAGTATTTTCCTTCTGTTGTGCAGTTTGTTTATGGCAGGGGAACACCAGATTGGCTTCCTTTTCTTGGAGGTTAGCGTCTTGGTTCTGTTTGGGATAGCACGATGCATGCAGTCATGTAAGTGCTTATGAAGTGAAATTGTGAAGGATTCAGTAGTCGTAACTGTATTGTCCATCTGCATGGGTGTCCTGCAGTTCAGCACTTCTGTCTTAAGAAGCATGAAGTTGCCTTTGGAGACATTTTTTAACATGGTTTCCTTAATGGGGGTGTGGGTCCAGAATGTCGATATGTAGGGTAATTAGCTTATGGTCAGATGGGACCAATGAGGCGCTGATATCAGGTGTGGAACACCAGTCACGCAGGACAAACCAAACCCCGTAACCAACACAAATAACCACAAAGTGAGCTAAATGATACTCATTGCCAGAAGTCTCAACATCCAGATGCACACACTCAAGGCACTTCTCATTATGTAGAATATTGATATCTGTGCAGTATCGCTAAGCTAGTTCAAGGCTCCAGACAGCACACCAGCACTACCAGGATACTACTCATTCCATACCTTCCAGCATCAGAACCTGAATCATAGCACATAGGGTGAGGATGTATCCATATTCATCAAGGATACCTACACCACTCTCTACATGCTCTCTACAGGATATGTACCCATAGAATGTTGCACAGCAACGTTCTTCACACTCCACAGGGGTGGGGCCACAAAAACCCCTTGGCATTCATGCTCTATGAGCCTGGCAAGTGTGTTCTGCAAGGCAATGGAGCCAATCATAATGGAAGTCAACAATACAGAGATTGGGAACCTTCACACAGTTGAGCACACACAGTTTGTCTTCGTCAAATGCAGACCACGCCTCCTGAACTGGGAGGATTTCTTTGACAGTTACCCAGGCTACGGATGATTGAAATGAGCTCCACACAGCCTACATATACCTCATTAAAGCCTTTGACACCATTCCCCAGTCAGGTATCATAGATAAACTCACCAACCTGGCCATGAATCTATACATCACAAGATGGATTGCAAACTGGCTCACAGACAGATCACACACATTACGAGTTGCTGGCTACATGTCAGACTCTACACCGGTAATGACTGGTGTCCCCCAGGGTTCAGTCCTGGGGTCCCTTCTGTTTGGTATAGACTTCTCAAATGTACATGCCAACACAGGAGAGTTGTGGTTGACTGAGTTTCCTGGGAACTGTAAAGTGTTTGCCATAATAGATTCCCCGGGAGACAGACATATTCTCCAGAAGGGACTCTATGAGACAGATGAGTGGTGTCAGAATCATGGCCTCAAGCTCAGTGTGGAGGAATGCATAGTGATCCTCTTTGTTGAAAACACAATACCCACAAACTACCACATGGGTGTAACCCCCTTAAACATGACAAGGTGATAAGGGATCTGGGGACACAAGTAGATAGTCATCTTTCCTTTGACAACCATGTTGCCAAAGTGATTGGGAGATCCTATGTGTCCCACCTAATCAACAAAGGATTTGCATCAGGATCCAAAGAGGTAGTGTTGGTACTCTACTCTTACATCATCAGACCCATCATTGAGTACAGTGCACCATTTTGGATGTACTCAACTTAGCATGTCCAGCAGCTGTAGAGACCACATAGGTACCTCACCAAGAGGATTACTGGCCTCAAACAGTTGTGTTATGCAACACAACTGGTAAAACTAAATCTGTTCTTTGTTGTGTACCGCCTACTCAGAGGCACACTCTGCCTAACATACAAAGCCATGTCCAACACATAACTGTTGAACATGCTCCATCTACACATAACAACATTGAGTCGCCCTACATATTCCAGGGATATGAACCTCATCAGAATGATGAATACAACATGCTGGTGGGATAGAGTACCATCCCAGACACTTGCCTTACTGTGGAACAGAGTCCCAATGTACATCAGACAGAACCCCTTGCTGACACTCTTCAGTTGGAACCTTGATGAGTGGATGGGAAACAGACAGTTCATGCCAGGCATCACATCAGCAGCCCCACTAGAAAGGGGCGTAGGGTACTAACTATTAGAACTAGGCCTTGGGAGACTACCCAATGGTGTGGTGAAAGCTGCACAACTTGCGTAGGCTGATATATGCCTTCATGGAAATAATCTACTACATACCTATGGACCTATGTGACAGGTACATGTCTACAGATAGCAGATGTGTACTTCATTGTACAGTCATGTTGTACAGCAGGCACATGCACCACATACACTGTAATGCTTACAGATATGGGTGGCTGTTATGTACAGTGGGAGAGATGTGCACCTCATGTCTTTCGTGCCATTGGGATGTGTGCTGGGTGGGACAGTCCTGGATGGCTCCCTGTCATGGTCACCCTCTTACACACATCTCTGCCCATCCATCTTTGGCTTATTATACTGTGTTCCCCCTACATATATATATATATATATATATATATATATATATATATATATATATATATATATATATATATTTATATATATATACAGGTACATAGGTAGGTGATAGGCTATCTGCCTGAAGGCATATATTAGTATGACCAGAGTGTGCAGCTATCACCACCCATGGAGTTAGTTCACTAGGCCTCTGTATAGTAGAACTGATGAAGTGATCCATGGTGTGACAGTTCAGTTTCACATACACTCATCAAGGCTCCTCTGGAAGAGTGTCAGTGAGGGTCTCGGCTTAATGTCATTTGGGAGCCTGTTCCAAAGCAAGGGACGTCTGTGAGTTAGTCATGTGTCCCTCCAACATGTTCTATTTAATGCTGTGATGATGATATCCCTAGAGCATGTGGTACAGTGAGCTTGGGGTTACTTCAGATAGAGCATGTACATCAGTTCTGCATTGGACATGGACCTGTCTGTTGGGCAGAGATCTCCTGAATAGACAGTATGTAACAGGGTACAGCTTGAGTTAAATTCAGTCTGATTGCATGGGGCAACTATATGAGGCCAGTAATCCTCTTGTTGAGGTACTTCAGTGGTCTTTCCAGCTGCTGAAGGTGCCTAGTCAGATTCATCACAAGTGTGTTGTGGTACTCTCTGATGGGTCTGATGACTGATGAGTGGAGGGAACCTCCTTTGACTTACATGCAAAGTCCTTGGCAGTTTGTGGGAACACATAGCATGATTTTCTAACCACTTTGTGAATATGTTTCTGGAAGTAGAGATGACTATCCACATGTGTCCATAGATCCCTTATTATCACCTCCATATTTAGGGTGTTGGCACCTATGTGGTATTTGTATGACTGTAGCTTGAGGGCATAATTTTTACACCACATATGTCTGACTGAGACCCTTTTTAAGGATGTCTCTGTTGTCTCACACATCGATTATGTTAACTTTTTTGCAGCCATCCGCAAACTTTGCTAAACATATCCCTCGTGTGTTTGACTGTATTTCTGAAAAGTATACACCAGACAGGAGGGGTCTCAGGACTGAGCCATGGGGGACAGCAGTTGTTACCAGCTTGAACAGGAGACCACAATTCTTACCTTGTGGAATCTATCTGTGCGCCAGTTGACAATCCATCAGATGACATACATATTTATGCACTGGTTGTTGATTTTGTGGGTACGATGTGTCTGGGATGTTGGAAGAGGGCTTTCCAAGGTCTATGTGGTATGTGTGTAGCTCATTTCATTGATGTATGTCCTGCGTGACTGCCTTGAAAACAGTCTAGCAGGTTTGGGAACCATGATCTGTCCCTGACCAAACCGAAATTGGTAAGGTTGGGAGTTTGTAGGCTCACAATAGCTCTGTTTATGAGTTCCATCATGATGGACTCCATGGCCTTGCAGATCAGGTTTAATAGGCTTATAAGACAATAGTTCATATGGTCTGTTGTGCACCAACACTTGTGGAGTGTGCCAAATGTTGCTGTAACCCATTCAACAGTTTCATATCCTGTACAGAGGGTGAGTCTCAACAGACTGTTCAGGTGCAGGGTCTGTTTGTTTTGGAGTTCACATATGACACAGCTAGGGAAGCCATGTCATTCCATAGACGCCGTGATTTTAGGTTTGGTAAGTGCTGTTTAACCATTGTATATGTGATTTCTGGGTTTTCACAGTCTTCAGGTATGATAATGGGCCCTTTTGTCAGTGAGAGGGGGGTAAATATGTATGAACCTGTCTGACAAGATGTTGGCGGTGTCAGTCATGTACATGTATTCATTTACAGTTTGCACTGACTCCGAACATATATGTGTTTACATTGATATATATGACATTGCGAAAGAAAGCTTCATGGTTCTCTATGGACTCTTTGACAATATTTTTGCCAGAACATAGATTGGATAATGCTAGGAGTGCTCATTGTTTATTGATGATACCGATCGGAGGTTTATTAGTCTTCTTTGAATTTTCACTTTCTCTGAACAAGTTCAGTACTTGTAGTACATACCAAAATGAAGCACTTGTCTGCCAACCAGCCGAATGAATGCTCCGTTGCTAAAATGGTAATATAAATTTGTAGAATATAAAAGTAACAGAACAAAACAGGTAGTCACTTCTCTTAAAACACAGATTTAAGATTTTATTTAAACTTGATGAGCGCTTTCGCTTATTAGCTTCTTCAGATCAACGTAACTTTCACTCATGTAGATAACAGTTTATATAACAAATTCAAATTCATCAATGCCCAATCATGACCCTCTTTCAATTAATAAACTTAAACATTTTTTTAAAAGAATATTACAATATATTAATATACATATAACAGCAACTATTTCTGTCTAACAAATATTACTATATAATACTTAATATTTGCACATCAATTACTACATCAGTAAAATATATAGTAATAATTACTCCTAAGTGTATTATAAACTTTCATATATATATCGAATGGTACTATAACATATATGTATATATATATATTAATTATATCCAATAAAAATACATATATATCAAGAAGAACACATAAGCCATATGAACTGAGGGTACCAAACTTACAAATCATTAAATATACATATATGGAAAATATCAACTATTTCAACACTTAGGAGCCATCATACATCCTTAGAAGCTTTATTGAAGGAATGAGTCAGGCATATGTATTTGTATAGTTAGGCTGTTCGATCAGCATAAATAGGAACATCTATATTTTTCATAAGGTTTATATATATTTTATATGATTTTTATTAAGGGTATAAGTGCGTTTTATACTCGGTTCACATACAGAGAACAAGTTAAATTTCTTCATTATCACTATATATTTTACTGATGTAGTAATTTATGTGCAAATATTAAGTATTATATAGTCATATTTGTTAGACAGGAATAGTTGCTGTTATATGTATATTAATATATTGTAATATTCTTTTAAAAAAAAAATTAAGTTTATTAATTGAAAGAGGGTCCTGACTGGGCATTGATGAATTTGAATTTGTTATATAAACTGTTATCTGCATGAGTGAAAGTTACATTGATCTGAAGAAGCTAATAAGCGAAAGCGCTCATCAAGTTTAAATAAAATCTTACATCTGTGTTTTAAGAGAAGTGACTACCTGTTTTGCTCCGTTACTTTTATATTCTACAAACTTGTAGTACATAGTTTGATTATGACAGGAGTCCAATATATTATATGGGTCTATTTCATATAACTGTGTGCACAAGACAGGACTGGTGAATAGTGACAAGTTTCTGGGGTAAGAACTGCAACTGCCAGATATGTGTGGCCTACTGCTGTACTCAGACAAGTGTGTGAGCATGCCCGGTATGACCTTTCAGTATGTTGTTGACTGACATTTGTTTCATTTATTTAAGTGTGTGAGCATGCCCAGTATGCACATATATACTATATGTGTGTGAAAAATCAAGTTCTTTTTTACTTCAGGGCTCACCTTTGTGTTGTACATTGACAGGAAGCATTCTGTGCCTGCAGGGTTTCCATGAGTTGCTTTGCATAGACTTATCAACATTTATACATACAGGGGGGACAGCTATTATTTGTACATTTCTACCCAGGGGGCACACCTGATTGTTACTGTGGGTGTACATTGGATGAGAGGTTCACCTGACACTTATACACATTTGCTAGGCCTGCACTGCTATGTCAGGTACTCCATTTCAGTCTGCACTGTTGCCTATCATACTGGCTTGAGGCATACTACTGTACTACAGAACTTAACTTCCAATTTCATGTATATTAATTTGTGACTTCATAGCCTACCCAACCCACATCACACTGCCTGGCCTGCTGTTATCTGTCTGCATAGGCCTGGGGGTAAGATCAGAGGGTATGATACAGCATTTGTTTGTGTTTGCATTAGTCTACAATTGCCCTGCTGTGTCTGTGCCAGTGAAATGCTGTCATGGCTTAGTGGTTCAGTACTGTGACTATAGTGCACAGTATCCTGAGTTCGAGCCCTGTCACTGCTTTTTATTTTCCTGCTGGGCAGACCTGACTGGTTAAGGAACAGTAAAGCAGGTGTGAGCATGATTACTTGACTTTGCCCAACATTGCCCAATGTTGCCCAACGTTGCCCAACATTGCCCAACGTTGCGCTAGTTTGTGCAGCACGCAGCTCCACGTAATTGTGCTTAAATATGCTAAATAGTGGTAAATGTGCTTAGCACTGCTTTATATTGCTTAAAATAGGGCAATCATGCCTCAGGTGGTGCTGCAGGGCTGCCTATGTCAGATGCACATAGTACACTACCTATACATGTTTGAAAACAGGTAGTGTCAAGTTAGGCATCCCTTTTATTGTAAGTGTGAGTCAGAGAGAGGTGTCATTTCCAGGGTTTCTACTGAGCCAGTGTATGTGCTATGTGTTGCCTCTTTGCCAAGGCCAGGGCATACTGAGCATGCCTCCTTCTGCCTACTGGGGCAGGCTCAGGTTGTTCCTCCTTGGAGTCATGCTGTGCCTCTGCAGGCCTTGGCAATGGTGGGGGGCTGTTTGACCCTGCCCCATGCTGTTCCTGCTGCAGCTGTTTTCACAGGAACATATTGTGTAGCATGGCACATACCATGACAATTTGGGTACATGTAGTTGGTGAGTACTACAAGGCTCCACCAGATGTGTCCAGGCACCGGAACCATGACTTGAGCATCCCAAACACACGCTCAATAATGTTTCTTGTTTGTGCGTGTGCCTCATTATGGAGTTCTTGTTCGGGTGTGTGTGCATTTCTGATGGGCATCATCAGCCATTGCTCCAGTGCGCATCCAGCATCCCCCACTAGGTGGCCGTCAAATCTCTGGTACAGCTGCGTCAGATGCCAGATGTGGGAATCATGATAGCTTCCAGGGCAGCCTGCACACACATTCATTATTATGCCCTGGACATCGCACATGACCTGGCAGTTGATGGAGGGGAAGCCCTTGCAGTTGATGTAGACACTACCTCGCTCACTGGGTGGTGCTTTGATGTGTATGTGCGTGCAGTCTATTGCACCCACCACCTCATGGTATTCCGCTATTTGGTGGAAGAGATGCATATTTCTGGCCAATGCCTCACTGGAATTGGGGAAATATACATGTTCACCGACATGTGCTGACATGGCATCCAGGAACTGGTGCAGTACCCTGGATGCTGATGCCTGTGAAACCCCCATCATATCACCAGTTGGTCTCTGGAAGGTACTGGTAGCTAGTATTTGTAGGCCAACACATACCTTGGTATCCACTGGGATGTGTCCCCCTCTGTTGGTTCTGTGTGTGAGGCATGGCCGGCACAGCTCAACAATTTGCTGCAGGAGGTCTCTGTCCATTCTATAGCACTCCATTATCTCCAGCTCATGTAGCCCCTGGTAGGTTACCCTGGGTCTGTACACTCTTCTCTGTCTCCTCACTGTGGATTGCTCAGCAGCATTCACAACATCACCATCCTCAGCACCTTGCACATGTTGGTTTATAATAGCAATGGCAGCCCCTAACATTTTGTCAGACTTAAGATTTTTGAGTTTTTACTCTTTCCATACTGCAGTGTTGCAGAGTTCTTGTGTAAAAACAGGTTAGACTGATGTTTGCAGAGTTTAAATTGCTGGGCTGGGCTGGGCTAGTCGACTGCCTGTGTAATTGGCTGATTGTGATATATTTCACCTGGCAGCTCTACTAGTTCTCCTTGGTTAACTTCCTACTACTTCTTTTCCTTCCTTCCTTTTTCCCTTTCTCTTTCCACAAGGGGCAGCGGCGCACAAACAAGCGCACACGCACGCACACGCTGTGTGCCCATTTGCTAGAGATTTCACATATATCCACGATGTACACCTTTGGTTTTTTGTTTTCAGCTAGTACCACTGTTAACACACCTCTTGCAATTCTGAGAAACTCAGGGCAAACACAAGCCACTGTGCTCCAGTCACCTTACAGTCTTTCAGACATACCCCCTCATGATGTCACCTATCTTCTACTCTACTACTCCCCTACTCCTACACTTACACTCTAGGGACATGGCTCACATGCCAGGGAAAATTGGGATTCACTATCCTTATCCTCATTTGCATAGGATTGCCTACTAATTCTTGGTTACATCTCTCACACTGAGCTTCCCCCCCTTAGCAACCACTACTCAGTGGCCATGTTGTTTGCAGCCTGCCATTCACCTGCATGGCAGAACAAGCTTTTTAGTGTAAATGCACATTTGTGGCTATTTTTCCCTTTTTTCATTTTATTTATAGCGCAGAATATTTGCGCGACGCTGCGCTACGCTTAAACATCGGCGATAGTGAGAAAACAATTACATTGGATTTTAAGGATTTACAACATTTGCAAATGCCAGTTGCCTTATATTTGGCCATTGGCATGCTTACTCAACTAGATGCATCCTTTATTTGGAGCTGTCATAGCTCCGTTTAGCTATTTGCAGAACGGTACTCCGTTACCAATGGAGTACATTTCTGCAGATAACACTACACTTACACGGACAGGTTGGTTTTTCCTGGATCGCAAATTTACCTCATTTGCATAGCTTTCAGCAGCAAATGAGGTAATTTGCATACCATAACACTGTCTGTGCAAGAGTAGCTTTAGAAGCTCTCATGCACGCCCCTACCAGCTATTGCTGAATCGCTTCGCAGACATATTGCTTGTCTGCCGTCTTACACTGTTCTTACACTCCATGCAAGTCTTCGTAAATCTGGCCCATAGTCTTTTTACCTATGTTCTATATCTTCTTTTACCTGGAGTGTTTTATTAATTTCTTGTTATATTACTATGGTCAACATACATGATGTAACCTGTTTTGTGTATTATGCTGGATGTACTGTATTTGTATAACTTGATGTTGGAGCTTTCCTCCCCGGGCCTCTGCTGAAAATGACCTGGTCCAGTCAGAATTTCCCAGTTAACAAATGTAAAATAAATGCATATAAAACATTTTAAACCCCTTTTTTAAATAAAATCTTAATAATAAAAGTTGCACAGTCCCCTGTTTGACTTAGATTTTTTAAGCATGAGAGCACATAGCCTCATCCATCTGCAATACCCAAATACATATGAAGTAATAAGAAGCCTATGGCTTTCACTTAGTACTTTGTATGCACTTAATGCTTAACTTTAGATACTTTATGCTTTTGTTGTAAGTAGGCATTTTTCTCAAAATGCCTTCGGTTTTCCTTATTCACTGTTAATAACCTGCACTTAGCTTATTTGCACATACATGTAGCAGCGCTATTTGTGGACAATTACTACATAGCTGCAAAGTCCTGGACTATGAATACCAGCCAAGGATTTAATGAGTGGACTATTGTTTTGTTTAGTTTTGAATGCAGTGATATTTATAATTAGTAACAAATTGAGGGATGCAAAATAGGTGACAGTGGAAGCTGTAAGTATATTCGGGACAGTAGCTTATGCAGATGATGTGATTTATAATGTAAAAAAAATATGGATGTTGTAGTTGAAAAGGTAGAGAGGGATTTTGGGTGTGTTGGTTTAAAAAAATAAAGAAAAATAAAGAGACAGGTTAGAGGACTTAATAAAATTATTTTATTTTTTTATTTTACAACTGAAAATATTATAACATTAGGAATAATTTCTGGAAAGAAAGTGTAAAGGAATAGTATAGTGTCCTCAGAACCCTCTACTCTCCTTTTCTACCTGTGTTCTACCCATTCTTTACCTACAACTGCAACTCACACCTTACTACACTCTGTACATGTACATATGTAACAGATTTTGCATGTAGTAACTGCTTATTGTAGATCTGTGGATACCTATCACTATGTTTGGATATAAATAGTTCCTTATTTGTGTGCTGCTGCATTCTCCTCATTACTGTTTTTTACTATTGCTTGATTTCACACTACAGTAGCATTGTACTCCATTTCTGTTGTAACTTCCAAGCTATGGCAGAAATTAGTTCCAAATGTATCTGTCCATTGCCCCTGTCAGCAAGCATAAATAAATTAATAGGTTATCCAAAAAAATAAAGCAATTAGGATATCCTTTAAAAATAAGTCCTATTTCAATTGTAATAACTAGATGCAGTTATTAGGGTATTTAGCAAGTGTTTATATGTTGAGTGCTAAAAGGAAAAATAAAATAAATTGTTTTTATTCTTTTCTGGGATTCTAGACTTAATCCTGCATTGTTTCATTTTTTTTCTGGGCTCTAGATTTAATAATGTGAACAGAACAATTTTATATAATAAAGAGAAAGGAGGGATTTGTTTGTTGCATCCAAGAACATTTTGGCTTTATAGCACATGTGTAAACTAAAGCAGAAATATAGTAATGTGACAGAAAAAAATGTGTGAAAAATATATAAAGCATGTTGACAGTTTAAGGAGAGGTAAGGAGAGAAAGTATTATTTGTGAAGAAGTAAAATAATATCAAACAAGATGGTGTACATGGAACTTGGTTTGAAAAGTTAAAAGAACATAGAAATAATTGCATGGGAGAATTATGACAGATTGTGTTGTGATGCTGGTTATGAATATTTAGATGCAGAGAATGAGAGGAGATAGATATTTCCAAGGATTCAGAAACACCATATGGGCAATCACAGCCAAATCAACACCGTTTACTATGCATGTGCAATGAGCCACAAGGCATAGCACAAATATATGTTGTTAGACCAGTTTGTGAGCTAAGCATCTCTTCATCATGGCCACAGTAGGGACCCATGGGAAAATCATACAATATGAGAAGTTGTGGTATAAATGACCATGCGTGGGCTTCTATGTTAGAGCTCACAAGATCACATGTACAGATAGTGATGCTAAGGTGATTAAACAATTGTAACTCAAGGGAAAAGTATGCAGAAGAATGTGTTATTGAACAAAGCAAACATACGATTGCTAAGGGTTGAGTGTACAGATGGTAGTAGTAGTAGTACAATGAAAACAACAGAAAATGCCAGAAGACTGCAAAGGGAGCTGGTGAAAAGAGCAGTGATGCAGAACACAATGGAGAAAGGTCTGACATGTATACATGAAGATCCATCTGAAATATTTAATGGAGACAATGTGAAACTCAGACAGGATAAGTGGGATACAGTAAAGTAATCTGATGTACTAACCTATGCTAGTTCTGACATCATCACATTTTTATTAGTGTAATGAAAACAAAATACCAACCTTGAGAGATTTGAACCCATTAGTCTCTTCAGTCATTTTCTCTATAACACAGCATTAACAAGGTAAGCCATTGCTGACATCCTACAGAAGGCATCAGAAAACTATATATATTAGGGGGAATATTACACATGGACAGACTGCAAGAAGAAATCAAAAGACAGGCCTTAAGGGATATCAACCCATTTCCCTTTTCAGTGACAGTCTCTCAAATGCAGCAGTAACAAGGTGAGATATTGTAGAAGCCATACTGAAGACGTATGGAAACATATCAGGGAAATGTTACACCAAAAGGGTCTGGATAGAGAGGAAAAGGAAACAAAAGATTTGTTTTTGTACTGAAGTCATCCTCTGGCCTTGGTGGGTTCTTTCGTGTGGTGGGCCTGTTCTTAACTAAATCTCATCAAGGTGAGACTGACATATACAGTATACATATATATATATATATATATATATATATATATATATATATATATATATATATATATATATATATGTGTGTGTGTGTGTGTGTGTGTGTGTGTGTGTGTGTATATATATATATATATATATATATATATATATATATATATATGTGTGTGTGTGTGTGTGTGTGTGTGTGTGTATGTATATAAATGAAAAAAATGAAAAAGAATGTGGTGGACATGCTTACCTGAATGCACACTTCAGGATAAAAAAGTGCCTAGCCCTGGCAAAAGTGCTAGGGCCAGGACTGGTAGAGTAACTGGTGCAGGGTCCTCTAGGAATCAAAGAGATCTTGCTGCTGTGTTATGCCCTGATTCAATAAAGAGCCCCACTGTGGCAATAAAAAAGAATAGTCCACAAACAGTTAAAACATTGACCAGTAACACAAAATGCCTGGAAATTGGGAAATGGACAGTTGGGGACAAAAAAGAAATTATGTTTTGTTTATACTATGCAACTAGCCTACAGTTCCTGAAAAAGTTGATACACTGGAAGAGTAAGGGAAAATATATTAGAGAAAAATAAATTAAATAGGAAAAATGTGAAATATTACAGGCACCAATTTAGGGTCATTAATTAACCAAATAAAAACAAAACAATATGTAGACAGGAAAACACTGAGTGGTTCGTGTCCATTTAGAGTAGCAGCACCCCTTGCATATGCATTAAGGTGCACTGCTATTTAATCGACACAAACCAGGAGTGAGTGCAGGGGGTGTGTGTCAGCAGTGCCTGCACATGTAAGATGCCCCCTTTGCTCAGAAAGTGCTGTATAGCACTTTGTGACACAGATGAGTATCAATTTATATAATATTAGAGCCTGGCTCTAACATTATATAGTAAATGAGGGTTCGCAGACACTGAAATGTAAGTAGCTAACATTTCAGTGTCCGTGGACACTGAAAAAAAACACTTAGAAGGCAGCAGCCTTCAAGTGCACCCCCCCAAATGTATGCACTCTTGCCTACATGCATGGAAGCAGTAGGGCAAGAGGAAAGCAATAAAAATTAAAAAAATGTAAGTTTTTTTGTTCATCAAATAAATCCAAAATTTAAGCGGTGCACAGTTTGTTTGTGCGGCGTGCTGTTATGCTTAGACTGGCTGAAATCCTGAAAATGATAGACAAGTGCTACTGTGATAAAACACATCAACAAGCTGCTGTAGTGTAGTGGTACTGCCATGGTATAGTATGTAGAACATGCTCAGTTCAACCCCCCCACTGCCAAGTTATTTAATAAACTTTTAAGGAATTTGAATGATAAATGTCAATCATATGGCTCACATATAGCACAGTAGGGATGGGAATATGTAAAATATAAATGTAAAAAATAATTTATAAATTTAATGAAAAAAAATAGATTTAAGCAATACTTTGCTAGTGTAAGCATTGCTTACTGGCTTTCAGCTGTGCTTAACTGGTGTAAGCATTGCTATGCGGATTTGCATGGAGCTAAGCATAGTTCAGCATATTAAAACCAGACAAGCAAGAAAAAGTGCAGAAAAAACTGTTCTATTTAAACTGCACAGGTTGGAATACAGCTATAACAATTTGGGATTGCTCACAGCAGGACCAAAATGTCTGGTGTCAGTGAAGGTGTTCGCTTCTGAGCACAACGTTGGGGCATCCAGGAGTCCAAGGTCATGGTTGGGCTCCTAGTAAAAAAACATGATGTCAGGCTGCTGCAGGACCAGTACCAGGGCTCACTGTACAAAGCAGAGGCCTGGGAACAGCTTGCACATGCTCTCACCAGTACCGCTGGCATACCCTGGACTGGTGAGCAGGTACTCACCACCATAATGATCTGAAGCAGAGGAGTGCATTGTTGGACCAGTGGATCCAAGAAGCCTGAGCACAGGATGTCCCACCTAACTGTAAGAATGCAGTCTTATGTATCTCTAAGTATGGAAAACGTTCAACTTGTGACTGTGCAGGTGTGATTAATGTGTGATGTCTCCCCCATTCAGCTGCTGCGGAGAGGTCCCAGAATGTTGAGGCTCATGCCCAGTGACTGGGCCAGCTGGGTCGGCAGTATGGTGAGTACAGAATACCCCTACTATTAGCAGTAAGAAATCAAAAGTATAGTAATGGTAGTACTGCCTGTATATATAATTGTGCTGTAAATGTCAGGAATAAATGCCTGTGTCAGGCTGCCAATTTTACAATGGAGTATTCCCAGCTGCTGTGTAATACAGATGTCAGTAGCAAACAAGGTACAATATGCAGGAAAGGAATATTAGAATATGTATGAGTGCATCTGAGTGAACCTGTCAAGAAAGTGCCATGTCAGGGCTACTGTAACAGTTACAAATGAAAAACATTCCCCTATACAGATCATGCAGGAATAGTAATTGTGGAATTCTGAGTTGTACACAGATATGTATGTCAAAACTAATAAAGGTGATTCCAAACACTGGTGTGTATCATCTCACTTGTACCATAAAAATAGAAATGTGTATGTCCTGTAGAATGCATTAACTGAGTTGAACTCAGTTAGACTGCTTGTCTGCATACTTTAGAATGGGCATGTCAAATAACTGAAAAAAAAACAATAGTACATATTCCCATCAGAATGTGTTGCACTTGTTTGTCTGCCAGGAGTGTCTTGTGTTAACTTTTCAATTTCAGCTGTATGTAGCTGTGAGTGTACTGATAAATGCATAAGGCTAACAGGTGCAGACTTAAAACCTACACTGTGTACTCAGAAATCTAAATAGCAGTATGTAGTTGTAAAACAGTCAAATGTACAATCCAGCTAATGTGCACGTTTCACAAACAGTGACACCAATGTCTGTTGTGTATGCATTATGGGCACTGAAAATGGGAAACAAATAATGCAACATGTCATAATAAAAGTACTGTGCACAAAAATATGTACTATATAGAAATGTCACAAGCAACACACAACATCTCCCCAGTAGCTCAGTCTGATAAGGACTAGGCCTCTACTTCAATTTTGCACACACATAGTTCAAATCCAGGGACCACCACTAACATCTCACAGTCTGGCTCTACAGTTGTAAACTGCAATCTGAATAGAAAATGTAATGCACTGCAACACATAACATTTTCCATAGAGAGCACACAGGTAAAGAAATCTGAATAGAAATATTAATATGATGTACATAACTATTAAAGGTGTACAACCGATGTGTTGATTAGCCCCAGTCCTACAAATAGATGCAAGCTATCTGAAATATGTGTAGAAACAGCAATGTAATGTGCACACAGTTCATCTGCACAGGGCCCACAGGTAAAGAAATTGGTATAGAAACAGGTATGATATGTATAACTAAAATAAGGGTACAATTGCTCTGTTGATATCTACAGTTGTTGGTGTGCTGTAGCAGCCCCATAGCCCAGGTAGAGTGTAAGTGTGGTCAGAATGTATAGTAGGGAATAGTAGTGTACTGACAAATATACTTGATAGCAGTTGTCAATTGAATCTGTTCCCTTCCCCCACCACTCAACTGATCCAACCATCACACTGAAACCAACATGGGTATCTTCCTAAACAAACCTCTACTGTTGGGACCATTGTTCCGTTTGGTTTATCATTGTTTAAACTGTGCACATGCTAATATTCCCTGTTGAATAATCATTTTATTGCCTGCCTGACATACCACTAACTGGCATGCTGTTGCAACCCTGAATGCCATTCCATATATGCATGGCTTCTGTTTCTTATGGCACTGTTATAATTGCACTGTTTTGGGTAAATGGGAATATCCTCGCATGCTATTTTGACTAATGTTGTAATGTGTTGTGCATGACTAATAAATATTCATTGTTAATTTTTACACCATAGCACATATGGGAAGGCAGATCCCAGCAGATCCACCATTCCCACCCCACCTGGCTGAGGCACTGGGTCCCAGCACATCTGGGACCCAACCCAGACCTCCGACATCTGCTGGTCCTGCACCACTCTCGGGTGGAACCGCTGCAGGGGATGGGGCTCACCCCCCCTGCAAGTGGGCGTGTTGAAGACGTTGTCACCTGGGACGAGGTCTGTGGCATGGTGTGCAGTGTTCTCCAGACAAGCTGGATGACTGCCTGTGCCAGGTGTAGGGCAGGCTGGCACAGCTAGAGGGGCAGGCGGCCCCTCCAGCCCAGCCCCCAGCACAGCCACCTTTGCGGCTTTGAAGGAGTAGTGGTGACTGCCATCGGGTGGAGATATCAGTGCCATTACTATTATCTGGGGGGCTCATGAGCCTCAGATTCCCAACCACCCTCCCCGTCAAGGTGTTTACCCCCCATGTGTCATACACCAACCCTGTCTGCTGTCTTGTCTGTCTGCAAATGCAATCTCTCTTACGAAACCTCCATCACCACACTTAACAATAATCATTTCTTAACATCCCACTCTCACCTTAAAAAAAAAAAGGGCATCTGTCCCACAAAAAAAATAATCCCATACATAGCTCTGCATTTCACCCAGAGACATGTACCTATCACACAATCTAACCCTACCAATCATCCATATTGTGTGATGCCCATACACCCTGTAGGGTGTCAGGCTCTGAAGTCTAAATTGCCCATATTGAAAATAGCTGTTGCTGCCAAAGAAATGCAGAGCTATGGTCCTTTCCTACACCTGTGTTGCACATTCCTACTTATTTCTCCTCTTGTTTGTCCCCCTACTTGGCCCAATTTCACCACTTTCCTATCTCCATTTTTTTCTTTTCTTTATTTGAAATTAATTTTTAAGTGGCTGTAAGCGGGTGTAAGCTAAGCTAAGCTAACGCAAGCGTCACTTAGCTCTGCACAAACCCACTTACAACTGTTTTAAAGTGCCTTAATCACTCTGTCTCCAACAGCCCCTGTTCTGCCCAGCAACAAAATAATCAACCCTTGCAAGTCTCAAACCCAGAACCCTGCACACTATAGTCAAAGTGATGTAAGACTACACCACTTCAGATGTCAATAAATCAGATGTTTTCTCAACCATATCATCCAGCACAGTCATTCAACAGTAGGGGAAATGTATTTATATATGTAGATGTATGTATGTATGTATGTGTATATATATATATATATATATATATATATATATATATATAAATATAAATATATATATATTTTTTAATATATTATAAATATATAGATATATATATATATATATATATTTATATATATATGAAAGTTATATATATCTATATATATATAAATATATATATATATATATATATATATATATATATATATATATATGTATATATGTATATATAAACAAAAAAATAAATATATGACCAATGCAACTGTTAATGGGAGTGAAGGGGCCCAAAATAAGTGCCTCTTGTAATTATTGATATCATCCCCTCCTCCACAGCTGAACAGATCTGCGTTGCAACACATTAACCAAATACTTGCAAGTCTCATACACAGGACACTACACAACATAGTCACAAGTTAACAGTAATCCAGCTCATCTATACAATGTCAGGATGATATCAATAACATATCATGCAGAACAGCCTGTGTACCATAGTGAATGTACAATGTGGAAGCAGTAAACATTCCAATGATACATACACACACACACACACACACATACACACACACACACACACACACACACACACACACACACACACACACACACACACACATATATATATATATATATATATATATATATATATATATATATATATTAAATAAAAATTATAAATAAGAATACCACGAATTGGTTTAAGACTGCGAACAGATAAACAGCCAGATTATAAAAATAAAGTCAAAAACTGATTCGCAGTCACGCCAGGCAGTCAACAAACGAATAGCATAAATGACACTCCACGTCTCTTCAGACCTTGGTTTTTAAAGTATCAGTTTCGAATAATGCATAAATCCACTCTCAATTCGGAACAAAAGCAGCAACTTTATTAGCGTATACAGTTGGCAAGTGCTTTCGCTATCAAGCTTTATCAAGCCTATAACAACTGACTCTAAAATGAGGCTTATATAAAAAATTCAAAATGTACCAATTAACACAATTATTCAATTAATGAAAAAGCCCCTTAAAGGTATCAGCATAATAAAATTGTTCATAAATCAACAAAAATGAATCACGTATGTATTAAAAATTCAACCATATACAAACATATATGTACATGTTAAAATGATAGAACAAAAAATTTATAAATATACATATATATATATATATATATATATATATATATATATATATATATATATATATATATATATATATATATATAAAAGCACATTCTATGTCTCCTGTTTTTAAGAGCAGGTCTCAGGGGAACCCTGTCATTGAGACCCGGAGGAATGTGGGCTTGTGTTTTTATAATCCATTTTGTCTCAGCATCTTCAGTGTAATTCCTAACATCACCCCCTCTCATATTAGGTGTGTTCACATGTAACACTGAAAACAAAAACATATGCGTACTATCATTCTGTGAGACATGCTTAGATAATGCATTCACTTCAGATTCAATGCGAATTTGATATAAATGTTCTCTTATTCTTTCTTTTAACATCCTATCAGTTTTACCAATATAAAATGAACGACAGGATACACAGATGTTGATATACACTACATGTCTAGTATTGCAACTGGCATTAATTTTGATAGGAAACACCTGTCCAGTGTTAGGATGTACAAAAACAGTGATATCATTGATGTAATTACAATAATTACATTTGTTACAAGGCCGGGTACCTTCAAAGCTTAAATTCCTTCCATCCCGTCTACTATTCGTAAAACACAGTAACCTATGCAAGTTCTTTTTATTTTTATAAACAAAACATGGTTGTTCACCTGCATATCTCTTAACCTCGGGATCCAAGGTTAGTAAATCCCAATGCTTAGTAATGATATTTTTGATGGTATGCACATCCTGTGTATAAAACAAAGTGAACCTCTGCTGATTCTTATCGCTATCATTGTCAACTAAGGTCTCTTCAAGATTCATTCTATAAACCTTTAAGTTGGTGGCAACAACTAAATATAGAGGTGAGCATTAGTTATATGAAACTCATGAATGAGTTTTTTATGCTTGAGGAATGCTCACTTCAAGACTCTATTAGGAAGAGGCAGATCAGTTTGTACAATGTTTTCACTAGAAGTTTCGTGGATCCGAGACTGGACTGTTTAATGGACAATGTTGGTTTGTTTGAGAAAAGGTTACTTGAACAAAAAAGGCATAAATTAATTAGGGACAACAATGATTTTTCAAATGGCCAAGTCTTTACTTGGCCTAGGAATAACTTTAGTGAACAAACAGGTGCTCGTAACAGATTTAATGCACTGTCAGAGCACAATAATAATGATAGGAATGGCAGTAAGAATGATACTGTTGTTGTTAATTCATCATCTGTGGTTGACATGAATGTAAGTAATGTGCATATTGCAGATGTAAATAATGATAAATTGTTTGCTGTTCCTTCTGAAAGAATAACTAACATTAGACAGGAAGAATTGATCAATGACTCAAATGGGTCTACTGTTATACGTAGAAAAGTGGACTCAGTAGACAGGCCCGAACAGACACAGGTGGTTCGTAGCAAAGTATGCAACACACAGAGTAATGTTAATAGGGAGGGAGAGGTTTTTACCCCTTTCCCTATAGCAGAGAATTACAAGAAGGGCAGAGGCCGATCTATGAGCAGGGGCAGGCAGAAGAGAAAGGCTCAGAGCAGCAATATGAGAGAACCAACCCTGAAAAAAATGTGGGAGAGACTGACATAGATATCAATCTCTCTCATAGACCACTTAATAAATATGAAATTGAAGTCTTGAATAAAGGCCTATCTTTTATCCCCTCGAGACGAAGTTGTATAACTGATACAATATTAGATATTAAGTTATTTGTAAGGAATTTACAACTGAAAATAATGTTTTCTGGAGGTGTGGTTGAAAATATGAGCAGACAGTTTAGGAATCCAAGCTTGATAATTCCTAATTTACATCCCTCACTTGAAATCTTTGATAAAATGGTTGAGAAAGAAATATATTCGCTAGAGAATAAGAACATTCATTTAGTTAAGAAAAAATGAAGTTCAAGACAGGACAAAGCCCTACAGGATTTAATGAATGATGGCAACATATCAATCAGGCCAGATGACAAGGGAGGACCTATAGTGCTCCTTGATAGGTTGGCCTACAACAATAGTATGACTGAGATGTTAAAAGATACACGGTATTATAAATTTATTACAATTTTAGATGTTCAGTGTGTTATATCTAGAGTTTATAGTGACCTTGAGGACATGTATAAGTTAGGTATAATTGATCACCCGCTATTTAATTATTTCTTGATAGAAAATCCCACCATTCCAGCCATTCATGGTTTGCCCAAGGTTCCCAAAGATCCCATCAAACCTCCAATGAGACCGATAG
Organism: Protopterus annectens; assembly: GCF_019279795.1. Taxonomy (NCBI): domain Eukaryota; kingdom Metazoa; phylum Chordata; order Ceratodontiformes; family Protopteridae; genus Protopterus; species Protopterus annectens. The sequence goes on from NC_056741.1 coordinate 1,994,316,061, forward strand.
TGTCTGGTCGAGAATGGGTGACTGAACACTTATCTGTGTATATAGAAAAAATTTTGAGACCATATGTTAATGTCAATAAGTTTATACTAAGAGACTCAAAGGAATTTTTGCTAGATTTTTATGAAGCAATTAAGGATCATGATCACGACTTAAGTTTGCTATTGGTCACAATGGATGTAAATTCATTATTCACCAATACTCCGAATGGTAAAGGCATAGAGAGTATTCATAAATATTTGAGTGTACATTCTAATTTATTACCTACCAGGATAGACTTTCTTTGCACTTTGTTGGAAATCATTTTGGAAAGTAATATATTTTTGTTTAATAATGACTTCATTTTTCAAAAAGATGGCATAGCTATGGGCACTTCTTGTGTCAATAGCTACGCCAATCTGGTCATGGCCTTATAGGAAAAAGAAAGATTATGCTGTCTTGATTTATTTCGAGAACATGTCTTGTTTTACAGACGTTTTGTGGATAACTTGTTTTTTCTGTGGGATGGCAGTTTGAGTGATTTACGAATATTTGAGGAACAAGTCAACATGCTCACTCCCTATTTAAAATTTTCTATGAGTTATTCCAATCAGAGCATTCCTTTCCTAGATGTGAATATATGGCGGTTACCAAATGGTGACTTTAATATAGGGGTGCATAGAAAGTCTTGTTATAAGAATACACTTTTACATAGAGATAATATGCACCCAGGTCACATCTTTTCTAACATTCTTAAAGGACAGGGGATCAGGGTGTCTAGATTGAACCCATGGCCAAATGATTTTGAGAAGGAATTGGGTGAGTTAGACGCTAGATTTCGTGACAGAAATTATAGACCTGCAGAAATTGAGAGAGTGTTCACTCAAGTTAGGGGCTATAGGCAAGAAAGGGCATGCCCTATATTCTCGGAGACAGGGCTGCAAGTTTATAGAATGAATCTTGAAGAGACCTTAGTTGACAATGATAGCAATAAGAATCAGCAGAGGTTCACTTTGTTTTATACGCAGGATGTGCATACCATCAAAAATATCATTACTAAGCATTGGGATTTACTAACCTTGGATCCCGAGGTTAAGAGATATGCAGGTGAACAACCATGTTTTGTTTATAAAAATAAAAAGAACTTGCATAGGTTACTATGTTTTACGAATAGTAGACGGGATGGAAAGAATTTAAGCTTCGAAGGTACCCGGCCTTGTAACAAATGTAATTATTGTAATTACATCAATGATATCAATGTTTTTGTACATCCTAACACTGGACAGGTGTTTCCTATCAAAATTAATGCTAGTTGCAATACTAGACATGTAGTGTATATCGCCATCTGTGTATCCTGTTGTTCATTTTATATTGGTAAAACTGATAGGATGTTAAAAGAAAGAATAAGAGAACATTTATATCAAATTCGCATTGAATCTGAAGTGAATGCATTATCTAAGCATGTCTCACAGAATGATAGTACGCATATGTTTTTGTTTTCAGTGTTACATGTGAACACACCTAATATGAGAGGGGGTGATGTTAGGAATTATACTGAAGATGCTGAGACAAAATGGATTATAAAAAGAAAGCCCACATTCCTCCGGGTCTCAATGACAGGGTTCCCCTGAGATCTGCTCTTAAAAACAGGAGACATAGAAGATAGATACAGTTTGATTTTTAATGAATAGAATTTGTGATTTTCTATGATGATTTCTTATGTAGTATATATATATATATATATATATATATATATATATATATATATATATATATATATATATGTGTTTTTAAGGAAGTGATATATGTGCTTTTTGTATATATATATATATATATATATATATATATATATATATATATTTATACATTTTATGTTCTACCATTTTAACATGTACATATATGTTTGTATATGGTTGCATTTTTAATATATATGTGATTCGTTTTTGTTGATTTATGAACAATTTTATGATGCTGATACCTTTAAGGGGCTTTTTCATTAATTGAATAATTGTGTTAATTGGTACATTTTGAATTTTTTATATAAGCCTCATTTTAGAGTCAGTTGTTATAGGCTTGATAAAGCTTGATAGCAAAAGCGCTTGCCAACTGTATACACTAATAAAGTTGCTGCTTTGTGTTCCGAATTGAGAGTGGATTTATGCATTATTCGAAACTGATACTTTAAAAACCAAGGTCTGAAGAGACGTGGAGTGTCATTTATGCTCTTCGTTTGTTGACTGCCTGGTGTGACTGCGAATCAGTTTTTGACTTTATTTTTATAATAAATATATATATATATATATATATATATAGATATAGATATATATATATATATATATATATATATATATATATATATATATATACATATATATATATATATATATATATATATATATATATATGTGTGTATATATACATATATGTATATACACATACATACACATATACATATATTACTACTTATAGATATGTATAGTAAGATACATATTTAGAGGGTGCACAGCATATTGAACAGCCAGTATTCCTACAGTTGCCACCTTTTAAAATGGCCAGTG